>NW_026652283.1:73077212-73086917 GCF_009828535.3 Hylobates moloch
CCCAAAGTGCTGGGATTACAAGCGTGAGCCACCGCGCCCGGCCTTAAATATTTTAAAATAAAAACACAAACTTTATTTTGAAATAATTTTAGACTAACAAGGAATGCAAAAATAATGCCATGTTCCCATGTACCCTTCCCCAGTTTGTCCCCTACTGATACAGTCTTCTATAAGTGCAAACCGATCTCAAACAGTTTGGAGGTTTATTTTGCTAAGGTTGAGGATACACCCAGGAAAAAGAGACATGGGCCACAGTAGTATGTGTGGCCCATACCTTTTCTGAAGAGGGTTTTGAGGGCTTCAATATTTAAAGGGAAAAAGTGGGCAGGAGGAGAAAGATAAAAAAAAAAGAGGGAAGATGTGTTCACAATCTTGTGAATCCATATGTTACATGTGAAAAGGAGGGGGTAGACGTTACAGTCAATTACGTATTCATCTTACACTCAGTAAATCTGCAATTTATGTAAGGAAAAATAGAGTACAGAAAGCTGTCAAATATACATTCATCTCTGGGTGGGTGGGGGAAGATTTCTGGTCTCCTCCTGTCCTCTATCTATGAGCTGTTAATTTACGTTGTTAGGGTGGCCCCTGTCGAGACATGGGAAGTTCTATCTGTAGCTATCAGTTTAGGAACAAAAGTAAAGGAGTTTTTGGGTTTTGTTTTTGGTTTTGTTTTTCCATGTCTCAGCTTCCAAGCTAAACTTTTCCCTTTGGGCATAATGAATTTGGGGTCCCAAGATTTTATTTGCCTTTCACATAACATAATAAATTATTTTTTAAAAGACTTTATGTGGAGCATTTCAAAAATGCATGTGATAAGGGACACAAAACTTAAGTGTGTGGCACTTTTTTTTTTTTTTTAACAAGTTCTCTCTTCCATGTTAAATCATAGCGTCAAGACAGAACCTGCCAGGACCTTCAAGCCTCCTTCATCATGCCTCCTTCTAGTCATTCTGTCCCCTACAGTAACTACTTTTCTGACTTCTATCTCCATGGGTTAGTTATACCTGTTATTGCACCTGAACCTTATGTAACATACTCTCTGGTGTCTGGTTTCTTTCACTCAGTGACATGTCTTTGAGATGTTGTGTGTGCCAAGGGTTTGTTTTTATCATTGCTGTGTAGTACTCTGGTATGGACATATCATTATTTATCTCATCTAGTGTAGATGGATATGTAGACTCTTTCCAGTTTTGGCTATTTCAAATTATGCTGCTGTGAAAATTCTTCCACATCTTCTGTTGCACACCTGTGTATACATTTCTATTAGGGAATATCTAGGAGTCGAATTACCACCTCAAAAGGTATACATGTGTTCTGCATAAGAAAATTCTGCCAAACACCTTTCCAAAGTAGTGGTAACAAAGAGCATTTTAGTTTATCTTTGCCAACGTTTGCAATCCCAAATGTTCTTAATTTTCACCATTCTGGTGTGTGTGTGTGCACACGTGTGTGTGTGGTGTGTGTGCGTGTGTGCGAGTGCATCTGGTGTGTATGTGTGCGTGTGTGTACATGTGTTCATGTGTGTGGTGTGTGTGTAGTGTACATGTGCGTGTGTGCATATGTGTGTGGTGTATGCGTGTCTGGTGCATGTGTATGCATCTGGTGTGCGTGCGTGTGGTGTGTGTGTGGTTTGCGTGTGTGGTGTGTGTGTGCATGTGTAGTGTGTGTGCAAGTGTGTGTGGTGTGTGCACGTGTGCAAGTGTGTGTGTGGTGTGTGTGGTGTGCATGTGTGTGTGCGTGTGTGTGGTGTGTGTGTGGTGTGTGCGTGTGTGTGTGGTGTGTGTGCGTATGTGTGAGTGTGTGTGGTGGGTGTGTGTGCGTGTGTGTGTTCTGCATGTGGGTGTTTTAGTATCTAAGTATCATCTTAATTCCCATCCTTGTGATCACTAATGCTGATCAGTTTTCATATGTATATTAGAAATGTATATGAAATACAGATATTTATTTGTATATTGGCTATGCCTATGTATTTTTTGTGAAGTGTTCAAGATTTTTGACAATTTAAAAAATCTCATGATATACTTTTTTTACTTATTGATTTATAGTCATTCCTTATGTATTCCAGATACCACTCCTTTATCGGATATTTAGACTGAAAATATCTTCTGCCACCCTGTAGTTTGCTCTTTCTTTTGATGAACAGAAGTGTTTTAAAATTTTGGTAAAGTTCAGTATATTGATCTTTTCCTTTATGGACAGTGCTCTTTTATACACAATTTAAGACATATTTCCCTACCCCAATGGTGGGTGATAGTCCACAATATTATATTTTAGAAGCTTAATTATTAAGCTTCACTATTAAACTTTATTATTAAAATCCATCTGGAATTAATTATGGCTTATTTTTCTCCATATAGTTGATGCAGCACGATTTATGAAAAATTTTTTCTCATTGGATTGTAGTAGTACTTTTTAAAAATTAGTTTTTTTTTCTTAGATACTCTGATGTTACGCTATTGGTCTGTTTATGTTTGAACTCTGTTTTAATTACTTGAGTTTAATGTAAGTGCTAATATCTGGTAGTATGAGTCTTCCAATATCATTTTGATTCTTCAAAATTGTCTTTGCTCTTCTTGGTTCTTTGTATTTCCATACAAATTTTAGAGTCAATTTGTTGATTTCTACAAAATAATCTGCTGAGACTTTGATTGTGATTGAGTTGAATATAAAAATCAACTGAAGAGGGATTGACTTATCTTTATAATATTGAGTCTTCCAATCCATTAATAGTCCATCCCTTCACTTGTTTTCTTTCTGTAATATTTTGCGGTTTTTGTGTTAGAAGTCTTACACATTTTTCCTAAGGTTTATTACCAGGTATTTGAAAGACTTTGCTGCAATTATATAATATAGAGTTTTTTAATTTTTTATTTTCTGATATATGAAAGCCATGACTTTATAATGATCTTGTGTACAATGATTTTGCCAAGTTCACTTACTAGAAAGGGTTAATGGTGACTGTATCTTTTTTATTTTCTGTGTATATAATCATATTGTGTTTGAATAGTGGCTGCTGTATTTCTCCTTTCCCAATCCATATACCTTTTATTTCTTTTTCTTACCAAGTTGCACTGGAATTCTTTTTTTTTTTTTTTATCTTGTTACACCACCAGTACAGTGTTGAAAGAATAAGGATTAGCACATATTCTTACCTCTTTCATGATCTCAGGATGAATGCTTTTACTATTTTTACCGTTAAGTCTTATGCTGCTTTTGATTTTCATACATATTCTTTTTACGGTTAAAGAAGTGCTGTTCTGTTCCTAGTGTGGTAAAAATGGATGTGAATGGATGTTGAATTTTATCGAGTGCTTCTGCACCTGTTAAAATGATACAATTTTTTCTTCTTTTTTTAATGTCATGGATTACATTGTTTGATTTTCAAATGATAAAGTAACTTTACATTCATGGTATAAATCCAACTTTGTCATAATATATTAAACTTTTATATTTCACTGCGTTTGACTTTCTGCAATTTTAAGATCTTTGTGTCTATGTCAAGACAGATATTGGTCTGAAAATTTCCTTTTTGTAATGCTGTTTTCACCTTTTTTTTTTATTAGGGTATGCTGGTCTCAAAATGAGTTGGGCAGAGTTTCTTCTTTTTATACTCTCTGGAAGGATTTGTGTAAGATTGTTATTTCTTCCTTAATTGTATGGAAGAATTCAATGGTGAAGCCACAAGGGACTGTAGTTTACTTTAAGGGAAGATTTTTCATTATAGATTCAATCACTTTAATAGATGGAAGACTATTCTGACTTTAACATTTCATCTTGATTCAGTTTTAGTAAGTTGTGCTTTTTGAGGAATGTGTCCATTTCCTATAATTTTTCATATTTATTGGCCTAAAGTTGTTTATAAAGTCCTCTTACTTCCTTTTTCACATGTAAAAGATCTGTAGGGCCCTTCTTTTTTCCATTTCCAATATGATTAATTTGTTTTCACTCATTTTTTCTAAATCCATCTTGCCTAAGGATTTATCAATTTTATGGATTTTCAAGAAGTAACTTTTTGGCATTGTACATCTGTTTTCTGTGTCATCAATTTCTATTCTTATTTTTTTATTTCCTTTATTCCACTTTCTTTGGGTTAAATTTGACCTTTTCTTAGCTTGTTAAAATGGAACCTTAGATTATTGGTTTTTAGCCTTACTTTTTTATTATATGCATTTAGAGATACCAACTTCCCTGTAGTTGCTTTAGTAATAGTTCACTTTTAGATATCATATTTTCATTATCATTGAACTCAAACTGTTTTCTAATTTTTATTGTGAACTTTATTTAAAGTTATTATTTAACTCTGAAACAATTCGAATACCAAATTTTCTAGTTAAAATGTTATGATTTTTAGTTTATTCCACTGACATGTTGAATACCTTCTATATTATGTCCATCCTTTCACATACATTTAGACTTGCTTTACAGGTGATCATACGGTGTGTTTTGGTTAATGATCCTTGAGCACTTGTAAAAAAAAAAATGCATTCAGCAGTTGATGAATGCATTGTTCCAGGTATGTCAGTGTGATCAAATTGACTAATTGTAATATTCAGATCTAGTCTCTACTGATTGCTCTGTTCGCTTATTCTATCAGTTGGAATTCCCCACTATGATATTGTATTTCTCTCTGTCTCATTTTAGCTCTGCTTAACATTTCAGCTTTTTGGTTTTATATGTTGTATGTGTTATTATCAGTATACAGATTTAAGGTTGTCATATTTTCCTGTCGAATCAGCTCTTTTATTATTACATCTAAATACATAGTATCATTTATAATTACATTGTGCTTTACATGGTTTGAAGGTAAAAAGAAAGGACAAGAGATACTAAAAAATAGTGGCTATTCAATGTAATTATTGTATAATTTAATCTTACCTATAATCTTGCTATTTTTCTTATCTATGTTTCTAGTTGATTAATCTAAAAAAGGCAAAATATTTCTATTATTCAGTTTTGTCATCTATTAGCTTGTTAGTAAACATTATTATTTACTTTAGTGATTACCCTAGAGGTTATAACATTTATTCTCAATTTATTAGAGTCTGTATTACATTAGCACTTTTCCCACTTATATAATGTACATACCTTAGAACAGTTTACCTCTATTTAAGCTCAGCTGTCCTTGGTGCTGTATTAATCCTCCAAGCCATGATTATTGTCATTTTAAATAGGAAATATTTAATTAGAGTGACTCATACAGTTTTTCCCCCATTTTCTGTGTTATTAATGGGATCATTTTTCTTTTGCCTGAATTATTTCTTTAAATTCTGCTGATAAATGTGTCTGAAAATATTTTAATTTTGCTATCATTTTAAAGAATGTTTTTAATGGGGTACAGAATTCCGAGGCTTACATTTTTTCAGCTCTTTAAAGATATGTTCTGTTGACTGGGCACGGTGGCTCACGCCTGTAATCCCAGCACTTTGGGAGGCCAAGGCAGGCGGATCACCTGAGGTCAGGAGTTCGAGACCAGCCTGGCCAACATGGTGAAACCCCGTCTCTACTGAAAATACAAAAATTAGCCCGGCGTGATGGTAGGCGCCTGTAATCCCAGCTACTCAGGAGGCTGAGACCAGAGAATCACTTGAACCCAGGAGGTGGAGGTTGCAGTGAGCGGAGATCGCGCCACTGCACTCCAGCCTGGGCAACAAAGAGCAAAACTCCATCTCAAAAAAAAAAAAGATGGGCTTCCCTTTGTGGGTAATTCGACCTTTCTGTCTGGCTGCCTTAACATTTTTTCCTTCATTTCAACCTTGGTGAATCTGACGTTTATGTGTCTTGGGGTTGCTCTTCTCGAGGAGTCTCTTTGTGGTGGTCTCTGTATTTCCTGAATTTGAATGTTGGCCTGTCTTGCTAGGTTGGGGAAGTTCTCCTGGCTAATATCCTGAAGAGTGTTTTCAAACTTGGTTCCATTCTCCTCGTCACTTTCAGGTACACCAATCAAATGTAGATTTGGTCTTTTCACATAGTCCCATATTTCTTGGAGGCTTGCTTTGTTTCTTTTTATTCTTTTTTCTCTAATCTTGTCTTCTTGCTTTATTTCATTATGTTGGTTTTCAGTCACTGATATCCTTTCTTCCGCTTGATCATTTCAGCTATTGAAACTTGTGTATGCTTCACGAAGTTCTCATGCTGTGTTTTTCACCTCCATCAGGTCATTTATGCTCTCTACACTGGTTTTTCTAGTTAGCAATTCATCTAAACTTTTTTCAAGGTTCTTAGCTTCCTTGAATTGGGTTAGAACATGCTCCTTTAGATTGGAGGAGTTTGTTACTACCCATCTTCTGAAGCCTACTTCTGTCAATTTGTCAAACCTATTCTCTGTCCAGTTTTGTTCCCTTGCTGGTGAGGAGTTGTGATCCTTTGAAGGAGGAGAGGCCTTCTGGTTTTTGGAATTTTCAGCCTTTTTATGCTGGTTTCTCCCCATCTTTGTGGATTTATCTACCTTTGGTCTTTGATGTTGTTGTCCTTCGGATGGGGTCTTTGAGTGGATGTGCTATTCCTTTCTGTTTGTTAGTTTTCCTTCTGACAGTCAGGCCCCTCAGCTGCCACTCTGCTGGAGTTTGCTGGAGGTCCACTCCCGACCCTGTTTGCCTGGGTATCACCAGCAGAGGCTGCAGAACAGCAAAGATTGCTGCCTGATCTTTCCTGTGCCCATATGTTCTCATTGTTCAATTCCCACCTATGAGTGAGAACATGCGACATTTGGTTTTTTGTCCTTGAGATAGTTTACTGAGAATGATGGTTTCCAGTTTCATCCATGTCCCTACAAAGGACATGAACTCATCATTTTTTATGGCTGCATAGTACTCCATGGTGTATATGTGCCACATTTTCTTAATCCAGTCTATCTTTGTTGGACATTTGGGTTGGTTCCAAGTCTTTGCTATTGTGAGTAGTGCTGCAATAAACATACGTGTGCATGTGTCTTTATAGCAGCATGATTTATAATCCTTTGGGTATATACCCAGTAATGGGATGGCTGGGTCAAATGGTATTTCTAGTTCTAGATCCCTGAGGAATCGCCACACTGACTTCCACAATGGTTGAACTAGTTTACTGTCATAGCAACAGTGTAAAAGTGTTCCTGTTTCTCCACATCCTCTCCAGCACCTGTTGTTTCCTGACTTTTTAATGATGGCCATTCTAACTGGTGTGAGATGGTATCTCATTGTGGTTTTGCCTGTGATGGCCAGTGATGATGAGCATTTTTTCATGTGTTTTTTGGCTGCATAAATGTCTTCTTTTGAGAACTGTCTTTTCATGTCCTTTGCCCACTTGTTGATGGGGTTGTTTGTTTTCTTCTTGAAAATTTGTTTGAGTTCATTGTAGATTCTGGATATTAACCCTTTGTCAGATGAGTAAGTTGCGAAAATTTTCTCCCATTTTGTAGGTTGCCTGTTCACTCTAATGGTAGTTTCTTTTGCTGTGCAGAAGCTCTTTAGTTTAATTAGATCCCGTTAGTCAATTTTGGCTTTTGTTGCCATTGCTTTTGTGTTTTAGACATGAAGTCCTTGCCCATGCCTATGTCCTGAATGGTAATGCCTAGGTTTTCTTCTAGGGTTTTTATGGTTTTAGGTCTAACACATAAGTCTTTAATCCATCTTGAATTAAGTTTTGTATAAGGTATAAGGAAGGGATCCAGTTTCAGCTTTCTACATATGGCTAGCCAGTTTTCCCAGCACCATTTATTAAATAGGGAATCCTTTTCCCATTGCTTGTTTTTGTCAGGTTTGTCAAAGATCAGATAGTTGTAGATATGCGGCATTACTTCTGAGGGCTCTGTTCTTTTCCATTGATCTGTTTCTCTGTTTTGGTACCAGTACCATGCTGTTTTGGTTACTGTAGCCTTGTAGCATAGTTTGAAGTCAGGTAGCATGATGCCTCCAGCTTTGTCCTTTTGGCTTAGCATTGACTTGGCAATGCGGGCTCTTTTTTGGTTCCATATGAACTTTAAAGTAGTTTTTTCCAATTCTGTGAAGAAAGTCATTGGTAGCTTGATAGGGATGGCATTGAATCTAAAAATTACCTTGGACAATATGACCATTTTCACAATATTGATTCTTCCAACCCATGAGCATGGAGTGTTCTTCCATTTGTTTGTATCCTCTTTTATTTCATTGAGCAGTGGTTTGTAGTTCTCCTTGAAGAGGTCCTTCACATCCCTTGTAAGTTGGATTCCAAGGTATTTTATTCTCTTTGAAGCAATTGTGAATGGGAGTTCACTCATGATTTGGGTCTCTGTTTGTCTGTTATTGGTGTACAAGAATGTGATTTTTGTACATTGATTTTATATCCTGAGACTTTGCTGAAGTTGCTTATCAGCTTAAGGAGATTTTGGGCTGAGACAGTGGAGTTTTCTAGATATACAATCATGTCATCTACAAACAGGGACAATTTGACTTCCTCTTTTCCTAATTGAATACCCTTTATTTCCTTCTCCTGCCTAATTGCCCTGGCCAGAACTACCAACACTATGTTGAATAGGAGTGGTGAGAGAGGGCATCCCTGTCTTGTGCCAGTTTTCAAAGGGAATGCTTCCAGTTTTTGCCCATTCAGTATGATATTGGCTGTGGGTTTGTCATAGGTAGCTCTTATTATTTTGAGATACATCCCATCAATACCTAATTTATTGAGAGATTTTAGCATGAAATGTTGTTGAATTTTGTCAAAGGCCTTTTCTGCATCTATTGAGATAATCATGTGGTTTTTGTCTTTGGTTCTGTTTATATGCTGGATGACATTTATTGCTTTGCGTATGTTGAACCAGCCTTGCATCCCAGGGATGAAGCCCACTTGATCATGGTGTATAAGCTTTTTGATGTGCTGCTGGATTCGGTTTGCCAGTATTGTATTCGGGATTTTTGCATCAATGTTCATCAAGGATATTGGTCTGAAATTCTCTTTTTTGGTTGTGTCTCTGCCAGGCTTTGGTATCAGGATGATGCTGGCCTCATCAAATGTGTTAGGGAGGATTCCCTCTTTTTCTATTGATTAGAATAGTTTCAGGAGGAATGGTACCAGTTCCTCCTTGTACCTCTGGTAGAATTCGGCTGTGAATCCATGTGGTCCTGGACTATTTTTGGTTGGTAAGCTATTGATTATTGCCACAATTTCAGAGCCTGTTATTGGTCTATTCAGAGATTCAACTTCTTCCTGGTTTAGTCTTGGGAGGGTGTATTTGTTCAGAGATTCAACTTCTTCCTGGTTTAGTCTTGGGAGGGTGTATTTGTTGAGGAATTTATCCATTTCTTCTAGATTTTCTAGTTTATTTGCATAGAGGTGTTTGTAGTATTCTCTGATGATAGTTTGTATTTCTGTGGGATCGGTGGTGATATCCCCTTTATCGTTTTTTATTGCATCTATTTGATTCTTCTCTCTTTTCTTCTTTATTAGTCTTGCTAGCAGTCTATCAATTTTGTTGATCTTTTCAAAAAACCAGCTCCTGGATTCATTAGTTTTTTGAAGGGTTTTTTGTGTTTCTATTTCCTTCAGTTCTGCTCTGATTTTAGTTATTTCTTGCCCGCTGCTAGCTTTTGAATGTGTTTGCTCTTGCTTTTCTAGTTCTTTTAATTGTGATGTTAGGGTGTCAATTTTGGATCTTTCCTGCTTTCTCTTGTGGGCATTTAGTGCTATAAATTTCCCTCTACACACTGCTTTGAATGTGTCCCAGAGATTCTGGTATGTTGTGTCTTTGTTCTC
>NW_026652283.1:73086969-73109772 GCF_009828535.3 Hylobates moloch
TCAGTGATGACAAGTCAGCATTAATAGTGACACTAAGAATAATAACCTACAGGTATTGAATCCTTACAAGGAGTCAAGTAGTATATTAAATGTCTTGCATGGATTATCTTACTTCATCCTCACAACAAGCTCATGAGGCAAGCACCATTATCCCATATTGCAGATGAGGAAACCAAGGCTTGGAGAGACTACAGATTTGCCCACATCCACAGTTACTAAGTGGCAGAGTTGAGATGTGAACTGAGGAATCTGGCTTTAGGCCCCCTGGCCTAAGCCACCAGCTTGAGTGGGTATCTGTTGCACATTTTTGGATGTTATTGCCTTTTAGAAACCAAGCTATGTGTGGTCAGTTAGGTGATAGTTGCATTACGTACCACACTGACTATATAAGCTAGATTGAAATAGGCTTTTGAGCTATTAACTATTTCATACACTTAATTGCAGACCTAAAAAAAATCTCAGAAGACTACCTCTGCAGGCATTTCCAACATAATTATGTCATAGTGCCTCTTCTACCTTCATGCTAGGAACTATTTGGAAGTTTAAAAGAATATGTATGGAAAGTAAAACAACAGATACTATGATAATTATTCCATTTCATGTGGTTTAAAAATAAAATATATAAGAGGAAAGAGAAGAGGATGGAGACTAGTGCTTGGGTCAGTCAATTTAGAAATATTGTTCGGTGTAATCAAAAACCTATGCCATAGTCATTTCTGTTCTCATGTTCTAGATGAGGAACCTGAGGATTACTAAGGTTCAAGTTCATTCCAACAATAAACTCTTTTTCTGGCTCTGAAACTCATGTATGCTCGACTGGAAAACGTATCAACCCACAGAAAGGGCAAGGATTGATTACTTTGTTATCAGGACCCATTCCCCCTTTCTCTGCTTAGCCAGTATGGGGCTTGTCTTTATCTATTATTTGCACAATTAGGGCAGAAGGAGTCTGGTGGAAAAGGAAACATTATATGGATGATGTGGCTTGATATGGCAGGTTGGTGCCTCAAAATAGAATCAGGCACACCTGGAGTGGGGGCCATAAATGGAAGAGGCTCTGTGAAGTGATTTCCTTGAGGCTTGCAGTATTTATTTAGACTTTAAAAAATTACATTATGGGATATGACATACTAGTTCATTCATTCCAGTAAATGTAATGGCTCATTAAAGTTTAACAATGGAATACAAAATCAGGCGTTTTGCAATGGCCGTTGATCTTTAGTTAGCTGAATATGATTTCTGCTTGTTTAAAGCCATTAGCAGTACACTCTGTAGGTCTGACTGCCAGCCTATGAGACTCACATCAGAAGCCAGAGGCTGCACCAACCCTATAACTTTCTCCTGTGGACACACATGGGCAGCAGAGCATCCGGGAGACCAGGACCCTGTGCTGGGAGCTCAAGCTGAAGAGGTGCCAGCTCCAGCTGCAGTCAGCCTGGGCCTATGCAGGCTATAGAGGTGGAAGTTGTGGTTGTTAAGTCAGACTGCCTGGGTTCAAGTTCCAGGCCACGCCTCACTGCTGGGGCAAGCTTGTGAAGTTCCTTCACTTCTCAAAGCTCATCGGCTCACATGAGGATAGATATTAATGGCCTTTGCCTTGTGTAAGGATTGTTGTGAGGTCTTTGGGAGAGTCTGGCTTCTAACAGGCCCACAGTAAAGGTTGCTGTTACTGTGGGTAAGTCCAGAGCTTTGTGCACTGGGGTGAGAGGAGCACTGCTAAGGGGCTTAGAGCCTTTTGACTCTATGCAGGAGGATGTTCCATACAAAAACATAGATTTTTCATTTTGAAACATAAGACGCATGGCTGCTTTTGCAGTACAACGGCAGGCAGAGTTGAGAAGTTGCAGTAGAGAATGTGAGGCCTGCAAAAAATATTTACTATCTGCTTGTTTACAGAAGAGTTGGCTGACCCCTGATTTCATGCCTAAACTCTACTGTCAGACAGTTGTGGGTTTGTGTTCCAGCTCCATTATTTATTAGCTGTGTGATCTGGGCAAGATGCTTTTCCTTAGAGTCTCAGTTTGCTCATCAATAAAGGGGAGGTAGTGATATTTACCCAGCATAGGAAAATTAAACCAGATCACTTATGTAAAATGTTGGGCATGGTACCTGGAATATCATCTGAGCTCAACAAACAGCTGCTCTGGTGTCTGGTATTCAGAGAATAATGTGAGACTGTGTTAGCTGGAGTCGGTCAGGGTTGGCTTCTTAGAGGAGGTTCACTTGGATTTGGACCACTGAATTGTGGAGAATGTGTAAAATCTGGGTATGTAGGCACCAGGAAAGGAAGGGAAAGCCAGAAGAAAGGCCTTACGTGTGAGAGTAGATGCTTGACCAGTGTAGGTGGAATGAATAAAGAGAGGGCTAACTCCTGGGAGGTATTGATGTCTGGGCTCAGGAGTCGGATGTGAATGAATGAATAACAGGGTATAGTCAGATGCCAACTACATGCCAACTCAAACTTTGAACCAGGCCTTAGTCAGGGGCTCAGTCCACCTACATGAGCTTACCAACCTTGCAGAACCAGGCCAATGCTCAGATGAACTTTAACCCAGGCCACTTTACCCTAGGCCCTCGTACATACCTGTATTACTGTTTCCTGATGCTATTTGGCCCAGAGAGCTTGGGAGAAATGTTTAAATCAGCCTAGGAAAATTGTATTTGAGAAGTCAGATTTGTCATTTCAAAAAACAACCTCCAGTGGATTCTAAATGTGACTATTAGTGACTTTGGTGTTCTCCACTGCTTTGAATCTCTCACGTCCCCCTTAAAAATAATCTGGGACTGATTGTATAAAATGGCTATCGTTTTTCACAACCAGCTTGGATTTGATTCTTTGAGAGGTAGGATACAGCAGGAGCTAATGGCCTTGGTTTTCTAGCCCTGCTGACCTGCTGGGTTGTGAGGCTGTCTGATTCACTGGGCTTCTGTATATGGTCTCGCTAATTGGGTGTAATCAAGATTCTCCTGAGGAATTTCAGAGACCATGTGGTCCTGTCCAGTGCGATTCATCACCTCTCCATGGAAAGTATGGTGCTGGAGCAGACAGAACAATTTCAGAGCCTTCTCAGCAGTGTAGGCAGGTCCCAAAGCTTTTAAGTTATTCTGGGATTCAATGGACTTGTTTTTTGTTTATCTGAGAGGGAAAGAGGAACCAGACTTTACCCTAAGATTGAGTCATAGAGGTGTGGAAATACACAATGCAATATTTGCCTACGTTGTACAAAATTCAAAGTATCTCTTGGACACTTCCCGTGTTTGGGAACTTAGGCATAGGTTGGGAAAGGTGGAGTGACATGGGTATCATGTAGTTCCTGCTCTGATGGCATAGAGGTTTATCTTGGAGAGTTACGACAAATATGTATGAGACAAGTAGAGCATTTTACAGTGATACATATTAGGATTTCTCGAGATCAGTACCATTGATACTTTGGGCTGGATAATCCCTTGTTATGGGGGACTGCCCTGTGCATTGCAAGAGGTTTAGTGGCATCCCTGGCCTCTACCTACTAGATGCCATTAGCACCCCCTCCCTAGCCATGACAATAAAAAATGTATCCAGACAGTGCCAGATGTCTCCTGGGAGCAAAATTGCCCCTGTTTGAGAATTGCTGATGTAGATTACAATCCAGGTACCAAAAGAATGTGGCAGTGGCAACTGGTGCCCAGCGAAGAGCCATGTAGGAAGGGCTGTGAGGCTCTGCGAATGGTCGCCAATCCCCATTGTCTGTGGAGAGAATAAATGCTTGCACACGTATGTACTGCTTTTTGCAAATGTTTGTAGATACCAGTGTGTTGGAAAACAGTATTTAAAACTGTTACTGGATTCAAAGTAGCTTTTAGCTATTTTGTATTTTCTCCTGCAGAAGATTGTAAAAATGTAACTGGTGATATCTAAGTGCCTGGGCTAGCTTTGAGTGTGGGCTCTGGAGTCAGGCTGCCTGATTCCTGCCACTTACTAGCTATCTGACTTTGGGTAAGTGTCTTAGCCTCTCTATGCCTCAGTTTTCCCATTGGTAAAATTGGAATAATATTTGCCCTTAATTTATTATCATTATAAGGATTAAATGAGATATTACATATTTGGTTTCCAGTATATTAAGTGAAATATAGTAAGCATTTAATACATGACAGCTATTCTTATTTCTTTTTATATATATATATTTTATTATACTTTAGGTTCTAGGGTACATGTGCACAAAGTGAGGGTTTGTTACATATGTATACATGTGCTATGTTGGCATGCTGCACCCATTAACTCATCATTTACATTAGGTATACCTCCTAATGCTATCCCTCCCCCGTCCCCCCACCCCACAACAGGCCCCAGTGTGTGATGTTCCCCTCCCTGTGCACAAGTCTTCTCATTGTTCAATTCCCACCTATGAGTGAGAGCACGCGGCATTTGGTTTTTTGTCCTGGTGATAGTTTGCTGAGAATGATGGTTTCCAGCTTCATCCATGTCCCTACAAAGGACATGAACTCATCATTTTTTTATGGCTGCATAGTATTCCATGGTGTATATGTGCCACATTTTCTTAATCCAGTCTATCACTGATGGACATTTGGGTTGGTTCCTTTTGGGGGATATTTAGTTTTTTGACACAAAAATTCTCGAAGCCATTACTTTAGATTTTAAGTGCTATGAGATCAGAATGGAGAGAGAGAGAGAGGAGAGCCTCCTTGGGATGACTTCATGAAAGAGATTGAACTGAGAGGGATGGATGGGTTGTAGATCTATATTTGCATACAATTCAGTATCTAGTTGCTTAGGCCATGGGACCATAGGAGGTAAGAAAGCAGGTCTAAGGGTTTCTAACTTTTGGAGACTAAATGAAAATAGATGCGGTGGAACAGCCTCTAAGGACCCTTCTAACAGACTCTAACAGACCCCATGACCCCTGCCTCCTAGACTCATGCCTTTTTGTGATCCTCTGCCCTGAGGGCAGGCTCTGTGACTTGCTTCTAACCAGTAGAATATGGCAAATGTGATAGTATGCACATGATCATGTTACGTAAGATTGTAATGTCTGGCTTGGAAGGAGTTTCTTTTTCTGGCCAGCTTTGAAGAAGAAAGCTGCCACATTGTTAGCTATGTGGCAAAGAGGGTAGGGTAATCTCCAATCAAAAGCAAGCAAGAAACTAGGGCCCTCAGTCTGGCAGTCTGCAAAGAACTGAATGGTGTCAACAACCATGTGACCTAGGAAATGGAGCCTTCCCCAGTTGAACTTCAGATGAAAACCCAACCCTGCCTGACACCTTGATTACACCCTTGCAGAGGAACTGGCTAAGTCATATTTAGACTCCTGATCCACAGAGACTGAAATAAATATTTGTATGTTGTTTTAACTGCTAGATTTGTGGTAATATCCTTATGTAGCAATAGATAATTAATACAGTGAGTGCAACACTCTATGTGTTGGACTAGGACCTCCAGACAAAGACACTTTAAATTCAACATGTTCAAGTCTGAGCTTAACACCTCCCTGCAATTTTGTCCTGTGTCCTCTGTTCTTAGGGAATGTCTCCAGCATCCTAGCTGTACCACAATCAAATCACACACTTTGAGGCCATTCTTCTTTTGTCTTCTTTGTAACCCTGTACAAATCAGTGCCAAATGCCTATTGATGCTGTCTCCTAAGTGTCTCTTAACTTTGTTTCCTCTTTTTCACTTTCCCCCATCCCTACCTTAGTTTAGGTTTTAATATTTCTAGCCTAGATAATACAGTAGTCTCTTGACCTGCCTCCAGTCTAAATATCTTTCCACACTGTTATCTACATTGTCTCTAGATTTTTATTTTTTAATGTTAATCTGGACATGTAATTATCCTGATAATGAATCTTGAATGGCTTTCCATTCCTTTCAGGATAAAATGTAAAGATCTCAGTGTGGCATGCAAAACCCTGTCCCTGGTAACCTCTCCAGCCTTCCTTCCACTTCTTTCCTTGGTTATTCTCCATTTCAAGACTCACATGTCACATCCAATAAGCCTTCCTCTACTCCCCGTATCTAATGCTGAGTTCCTAAAGTCCCTATTATGAGGACTATTCATTGACTTATTACTTGTCTGTAATTGCCCAGCAGATTGTGAGTTTTTTAAGGGCAGAGACTATGTCTGGTTCCCTACAGTATCTCCATCTTCTGTTGATGAGTCATAGTAGGGGCTCAGTAAATGTTGGCTGCATGCATGCATGTATGCATGAATGAATGAATGGATGGATACACATGCCAGAGCTACATCTGTGCACTAGTTCTCTAGGCACTCTGCCACCTCCTCCAACAAACCTCCCCAAAATAGTTCTCCTGCCTTTCTGAGTGTGAACCTCCTTCCTCTTCACATCTGTCACTTCAAGTGTGATTCTACAGAATTTGGAAGAGAACATGTAATGAGCTGCTTAGTTTTCTGGGTTCTTACTTTTCTTTCTTCCTTTTTCTTTTTTCTTTCTGTCTCTCTTTGCCTTTCTTTCAGGTGATGATGCCCTGCCCTGTATCAGTGTCAAGCATAAACTTTTCATGGGTATGATCTATAAATGAAATTTTGTTATGGAGATTTTCCCTTTGCTGATCTTACTGCAAGTTATGTTATTTCAAATATGAAAAGAAAGAAAAAGGATGAGTACAAATGGTCAGTTATTTTATATCATCTAGTAGTTCTGCTTAATTTTCCTTCCCAGTGTTCTGTTACAAGGGGAGTCATTTTGCCTGTCAAATACCCCTAGTTTTATCTTCCACTGGGAAAGTTTTTTTTCTTCTCTTTTAGAATGAATGTTTTAAAGAATTGCTCTGTTTCCTCATCTGTTAAATGGGGTTGTTAGTTTACCTAGGCCGCTATAACAAAATACTATTAAATACCATTAATAGTATCATCCTTTTTCTTTCCTCTGTCTGCCTCTCCCTCTCCTCCACCCCAGGGCAGGCGGGACCTGAAGTTCAATTCTGGCTATGCCTCTTCCTAGCAAGGTGACCTTGAGCTTGAACTCTCTAAGCTTTTGTAGCCTCACCTGTAAAATTTACATAAAACCTGCTTCGTAGGGTTGCTGAGAGTATTGAATAAGAGAAAGCAGATAAAGCACTTTGCACCAAGACTGAATGTGTAAGTCTATGATAAACATCAGCTGCCACTCCAACAGCATGAGAATCATGGCCTTTTTGCCACTCTGGATTGTTCCAGTTTGTTCCTTTTCTATTGCTCCTAGTGTATTGCCTGTTTCCGTGCTCTCCTTTTTTACTTGGCTCCAGTCTGTTCTGGCTTTTTGACAAGTTGCACTGTCCCTTCAAGGCCCTCTTTGAGCAATGGGCTCATGGACTCTTCTTCATTTCTTTAATGCATCTCTCTCTTCAGCATTTGGTGTCTCTACCATGAGCATTTCACTATATATATATATCTCTCCTCTTTTCCAAGTGCCTTTGATTTGTCTTCATACTGGAATTTCCTGAGTTTGAGCTGTAAACTTTACAATCAACCAGGTTGGTTAGAATTTTGTGTCAAATAAGAGTCAACAGACTGAAGATACAATGGGTCTCCACGGAGTCTTTAGGCATGGCCTACTATATGAATAAGGCTCATATGCCAACTGTGTGAACTCTGCAGAGGCCATTTTCAAATTCCTTTTTGGCTCTTGGAGAGTGAGGTTGCAGATTTTAGATAGGCCAGCTTTTATTGTAGTTGACAATAAGCCCTTGTTGAAGTAAAACAAAACAGTTGGCTGTGAAAAATTTTATTTTTTTCCTTCTGTACTAATAACACACAGTGACATGTTGGGATAAGAATATGAAATGATATCCACCTCCTGCCCCCCAAACTCTAGCATCAGTGATATTGCTTTGTCCCCCAACAGGTAGATTTGGATGTTGTTCTGGGCTATTAGACATTTCTTCTTTTTAACTTTTATTATAGTTTCAGGGGTACATGTACCAGTTTGTTCTATAGACATATTGCATGTCACAGGGGTGTACATATTATTTCATCATCCAGGTAATAAGCATAGTACCTGATAGGTAGTCTTTCTTTTTTTCTTTTTCTTTTCTTTTCTTTTTTTTTTTTGAGACGGAGTCTCACTCTCTCGCCCAGGCTGGAGTGCAATGGCGTGGTCTCTACTCACTGCAACCTCCACCTCCTGGGTTCAAGTGATTCTCCTGCTTCAGCCTCCTGAGCAGCTGGGATTACAGGTGCCTGCCACCACGCCTGGCTAATTTTTGTATTTTTGTATTTTTAGTAGAGATGGGGTTTCACCATGTTGGCCAGGCTGGTCTCGAACTGCTGACCTTGTCATCTGCCTGTCTCGGCCTCCCAAAATGCTAGGATTACAGGTGTGAGCCACCGCGCCTGGCCCGATAGGTAGTTTTTCGATCCTCATCCTCCTCCCATCCTCAACCCTCAAGTAGGCCCTGCTGTCTATCGTTCCCTTTAGACTTTTCAGGAGCAGGCATCATACTGCTTTGGAGTTTGCTCTGAGGCTGAGTAAAGTGTGATTGGGAAATATAGCTAAGCTTTTGAAAGGGCATAGTTTCTTAGTTCACATCTGGTAATTACAGAGCCAGTGCGTCTTTCTCTTAGAGATTGGGTAATTGTACGTGGAGGGTTGGTGGGGGTAAGTGGGTGTGTGCCCTTATTTGTAGCCAATGGTTCGCTTATTCAAATGATGCCTTCTCCATTTTGGAGCCTTAGGTGTTCGTGAGATGAGCAGAGGGTAATTTATCACCGGATCAAGCCCTAATTTCATTGTCACCATTTTGGTGTGTGTACACCAGGCCTGCTCTATTTGTGTCATTTAGAACTCCAGAACAAACTGTTCTGTAAATATTACTTAAAAAATAATGTAGCACTACCACCTTCTTCTAAAATAAACTCTAAAAGCTTTGCTTTAGAGAGCTATTTTCTTCTGTTAATTTTTTTTAAGTTGAATCACAGATTTTTTGAGGGTTTAAATCAGGTAGCAGCTTCTGTTACTAAATTCTTTCTTTCTTTCTTTCTTTCTTTCTTTCTTTCTTTCTTTCTTTCTTTCTTTCTTCTTTCTTTCTTCTTTCTCTTTCTTTCATTTTGGTGGTATCTTGGAAAAGTGGTAGGGTAAAGAACCCTGTTTACTTTTGGTTTGCTATTATTTATTGGAGCTCTGTAGGTGGCTACCAATAAATAGTTTCAATCGTCAAATCTTTGTCAAGAAAATGGACTATATTGGGTCCATTTGGGGCTGGTATAGAGAGTGGTAGCAAAGAGGGCATGCAGGCAGGATGGGGCAAGTTTCATTTAACATGCACAGAGTGTTAAATAAAATATAACCAATGTTTAAAAACCTGCAGATTTCACATAGAAATCTTGACATAAATTTATATATATTTAGTTTATAAATACATAATTATTAAATATTATAGTAAATATAAATTAATTTATATATCTTTATAAATAAAAAAATATATTTGCCTCCTTTGAAAAATTGAAGCTCTGGCATCTAGACAGCATGCACACTCTGCAGTCCCCACTGGCCCCACCACCCAACATTTCTCTCTGACTTTGAGGCTGAATGTAGTTGCAGTATGCAATCGAAATATGATCGTGTTGGAATTCCAGAGTTCTTGTGCCTGGCCCAGAGTTTTTTTTCCTGGTGGACATTTCAGTCCATAATCTCTGGCCTGAAAAAAGGACCCAAAGCTCTCCTGATGCACATCCTTTTTGACAGACTGGTTCTTGGGCTTTTGTGATGGAGAATTAGAAGGAAAGGAAGAGAGAATGAAGACAGAAGGGAAGGAGAAGCTAAGAGTAGAAGGAATTTAGGGGGATGGAGCTCTTCAGGTGTCTGGCCTGGGAACAGCTGTAGTATTTGAGAACAACAGATGGGATTTTAAGCAAAATTGAGAATTATGTGTCTGCTCCATAGTGTTCAAGAAATACAAACACGGATTTGGCTTATTTTTGAAATTGCTGGACTATATATCAGTCAGGGCTGAGTTAGAGACTGAAGCCACACCAGTTACTTCAACAGAAAGCATTTAATATTTAAAATTATTAACCAGATATTAGGGAACTGAGAAGGCAGTAAGAGAACACTAAGGAATCATGGAAGTAGCAACTGCAGGAGACATTTGCCATTCCTAGGGTTAGGATTATTAAAATTTAGAAGCTTGTAGGAAGGGCCAAGTGGGGCTGAACTTATATCTCCAAGGTGATAGCTAGTGCTGGGGCCTCTGAGCTCAGAGGAGGGTAGCTGAGGGCCTGGTACCCAGACCTCTGAGAGTTGGTACTGTCCAGGTGGTGTTGGAATCTCTGAAGTCTGGTAAGAGGCAGGCTGGGATTGGGGGTCTTTAAGGCAACACAATGAGGCTGGTTGCAGAAAGAACTGCAAACTGGATTCAGCAGCTGCCACAGAAAGGAAGTGGGGCTGCTAGAGTGAGGAAGCATGGCTGGGTCACGCTCACAGGGGCAGGAAGCCAATAGGAATCAGACAGGGAGGAACGGACCACGCCTTCCTCCTCCAGCCTCCCAGCTCTCCTCCAGCGCCCCCTATAGGCAGAACCTAACAGGAAGCAGCTGACAAAGCAGAAATGTGGTTCACAGAGCACCAGCTCTAGCATCACAAAGACGGCATGAAAAGGTGGGTTTGGAGCTGGGAGACAGTAGCTTAATTACAGGCTCAGTGTTGTTTCAACTACCATGGCATTTTGAGTCTCAACTGTGAAGGGCTTTACAAGCACTACACAAACATACGTGGTTCCAGTTTTGCAAACGTAATTTAGCAGAGTTTGGTTCTTGTGGTCTCCAGGTTTTCATCTTGTCTAACACCAATTCCTAATTTGGGATTAAATTGCTGATTTCTTTGTAATATACTCCAAGTTAGTATTTGCTGTGGTTTGAATGTGCCCCTCCAAAATTCATGTTTTGGAAACTTAATCCCCAGTGCAACAGTGCTGAGAGGTAGGGCCTAATGGAAGATGTTCAGGTCATGCAGGCTCCTCCCTTATGAATGGGTTAATGCCGATTATAAAAGGGTTTGTGGCTGTGAACTCCATCTCGTGCTCTCCCCTGCTCTCTCCTTGCCCTTTCTCCATTGGAGGATGCAGCAAGAATGCCCTTACTAGATGCTGGCCTCTACATATTGGACATCCCAGTCTCCAGAACTGTGAGAAATAAATTTCTTCTCCTTATGAATTACCCATTCTGTGGTGTTCTGTTATAGCAACAGCAAATAGACTAAGACAGTATTGTTATGAACTGATTTTTGCCTTTGCTGCAAGAGTTGACAAACTGTATAGCCCATTGGTCAGGTTTGGCTTGATGTGTATTTTTGTAAATAAAGTTTTATTAGAATACATCCATGCCTATTCATTTACCAGAAAAGATTAGCAGACCCCTTCTCTAGTGTAAATTTTAGTTTCTCTTTAGTTCTGATGTCAGAGCCACATAAACTTCTTTTCTTTATAAATTACCCAGCCTTGGGTATTCCCTCATAGCAACATAAAAATGGACTAATACAAGGTCTTACGTTTAAGTTTTCAATCCATTTTGAATTGATTTTTATATATGGTGTGATATGGTGAATATTATTTTAATAATCACATTAAGTTGGCCAACATCAGTTTTTAAAATGTTCCAGTTGGCAAGTAGAAATTTAAAAAAATGTGACACAGTCATGGAGACCATATTTTAGTCATATTAGTCTCTAAAAATGTGTTAGCAAATTCATAAAGGGCAGCTCTTTTAATATATGTATATATATAGTGTGTCCTTTTTATTCAAAGTGTTGCACTGAATTCCTTTCCATAGAGATTTCTGTAACATAAGAAGCCAAAATGGAATGGATGAAATGTATCAAAAGCCTGAAAAATATTCATATCCTATGACCCAGGGATTCATCACCTGGGATGATGTCCCTTTGGGTGGTTTTGGCTTCCCCAGGGTAGTTAAGGGGTAGATCTCTGAAACGTAAATACAGTGAGACTTTGGAAGCTGTGCTAGATTACTTTCTTCTCCCCTTGGTCTGGCACGGCCAACAGGTCGGGTATGAAGTAACGCAGGCTTCTCAGGGCCTTGTACCTAATAAACCCTGACATATGCTTACAGATTGCATGCATGTGTTTGCTCAGCCATCCACAATATTCCTAAGTGTGGGCATGCATGTGTGGAGTAGGTTATCTAAGACAGTGGAAAGCTCAGTACTGCTCTGATGCCCTTTCTACCACTCTTATATATGATCACTACAGAATCTTACAGCTGAGCCCTGCCGCTAGTTTCTGCACAGTTTCCTTTACTGTTATCATTGTTGTCTTTCACTCCCCACCTCTGTAGTCTTCCTCTTTGTATAAATGTTTCATTATTTTTGAACTAGGCAATCTAGCTTCACCTCTGCAGTCCCCCCAGTGATGTTTTCTCTTTCACCATACAAATGATGGTCTTCATAAACTAACCATTTTCCTCAGTTGTCTCAGGAACAGACAGAGTGAACTATAGCACTTGAGTTTTACTTTCATATTCCCTGCAATTTCTCTGGGTAGTGTTTGGCCCAATGCTTGCCCTTTCAACCAGACTGTAAGCCCCATGAGAGTAGGGCTATGCCTGCCTTTTTTAGTGTTGTGTCTCCAGGGTCTGGCAGAGAGTAGATGGTCAATAAAAGCTGTTGAATGAATGATTGAACAAAACACATTAAAGGCAAGCCTATATTCAGACTTTGCTGTTTTCAGGGAGGGTAAACCAGATCCTTGCAGTGTCTGGGTCAGCTATGGGCCTGCTGCCTAGTTCTGTAAATAAAGTTTTACTGGAATATAGCCATGCCCATTCATTTACCAGAAGAGACTTGGGGACTTCTTTTCTAGTGTAAATATTAGTTTTTCTTTAGTTCTGATTTCAGAGCCACAAATACCTCTTTTCTTTATAAGTTAGCCAGCCATGGGTATTCCCCAAGCTTGGTGCTGTAAGTGGTCTTGATGAGAAAGAACATGTAGATTAGGAACTGGTACATTTGGTTTTCACTGACATATCCAACGAGGATGTGTTGTATATCTCCCATTTTTTCCTGTAGCAGATGCTGTGCTTAGAATTGGAAAACATAGCCTTGTCCTGAGACACCTAATGGTGACTAGAAGATAAACTATTGTGATCTGTGGCATATAGTAGGCACTCAGTCATTGTTTGGTGAATGATCCACCATTACCAGAGCATGATGCCGTCAACTGATGTTCTATTAGTGGGAATGCTCCAATTCTGATTCCTTATTTGCTTGGGGTTGATGGAATGTTGGGGGGTGGCTTGCTAACAGAAAAGAAGCTATCAAAGAAATAAATAAATTTTCCTGTAAATGCATAGTATATGGGTGTCAGGTCCACGCGTTCTTAGAGGATGATGTTTTTTCCTTGTCACTCCTCGGGGTTTTGATGTGGCGGGTGAGGAACTTCTGGCTCCTGGCTCTTCACCCTGAGCAATGGTGCAGACACTGATTAAAGACAGACCTGAGGGCACTTCGTTACAGTAATTGTGAGCTTTGTGCTCAACAGACCATCTGAAGACATGTCGCTGTTAGGCTCTCTCAGTGTGCTAATTGGGGACGATGGAGAAAGAGGAGGAGGAGGAGGGAAGGTGTTTGCCAGGGCAATGGAGGGCTGGTTGTGCTCCAGGGCTAAAAGGCTCAAGTAGCCAGCTTAAGCTAGGTTATTACACATTCTGCCAGGCCTGCCTTGGCCCTTTTCTCGTGTTTGTTTTCTTTGCTTTCCTTCTTGCCACTTTTTCCAGGAGATGTGAGCAAATGAAATCCTATTTATTTTAAAAATGTAAAAAGATATTTTGTTTAATATGGCATTTGAAACATCCATCTGCCTCTCTCTGCCTGTTTACTCTGATAAATCCTAGTAACATAGGCATAGGTGGGTGAGGAGCCAGGGGTCGTGCAGTGTATTCTCTGGGGGAAAATAATGTTAAATTTCAATAGAAAGGATTATTGAAATAAGTAATCCTTTCTTTGTTGTTATTGAATTCTGTAGTCTAGCGTTACATTGTGGCTTCTGAAAACAACAGAATTTGTGAAGGTAACGAGGGCAAGACTTTGTGAAGAAAGGAAATTTATGATTTAAAAAACTGAAGTTTACAATAAGGAATGGTAATTTAATTTGGACAAGTCTGCTTTGTGTCCTGTCCTTTGCTGTTTGTTCAGTGAACATTCTGGTGCACTTACTAGAAGCCAGACACGTTTGGTCCTCTATGAGCTTACAGTCTTTTAGGGGAGCAAGTCATATTAACTAAAAATTAAAATTTGATAATTGGATAATTATTTATTTTAGAGATGAGGTCTCACTTTATTGCGGAGGCTGGAATACAGTAAGGTGATCATAGCTTGCTGCAGCCTTAAACTCTTGGGCTCAACAGATCCTCCTGCTTCAGCCTTCTGAGTAGCTGGAATTACAGATCTGTGGCACCACACCTGGCTATTTTTTTTTTTTTAATTTTGAAGCAGTCCTCCTACTTTTGCCTCCCAAAGCATAGAGATTACGGGCATAACCCATTGTGCCTGGCCTGAAATTTGATAATTATCGATTAAGTGCTTATTTTGATGTAGGCATTGGGGACACAATGGTAAGCAGGACTGGTGGAGTTTCATTCTGATGGGGAAATGTTGGCTGTGGAGCTTCTTACACAGCCTGGTGTGTGTGTGTGTTTGTGTATATGTGTATTGCATATGTGTGTGTGTGAGAGAGAGAGAGAGAGAGACAGAGAGAGAGAGATCCCAAGGGGGGTGGTTCTTTAAGGACAAATCCAAATGAACCTGGTTGAGAGAGAAGGAATATTCAATCTGAAGGTGGGAAAGGTTGGTATGGGTCTGTCAAGTCTTTAGATGTGATGAAGTTCAAAAGGAAGGGATGTGATTAGCCCTGGCTCGAATGGGGTGAGAGAGAAGATCAGGCAGAGATAGGCTGAGGGGCTTGAACTTCATCAGAATAAATGCCCCTTTCCTGGAGAACTCATTTATCTTCCGTGAGCTAAAAGACAAGCCTTGTAGGAGGGATCATTTTCTCATCCCACAGACCATCATTTCTCAGATTCTTAATGACTTCTCTCTACTCCACTCTATTTGGTTTTATATTCCATTGTATTCCTCTTTCTTCAATTAAAAATTGTTCCAAAAAGGGTGAGGTCTAGAATATATGAATGAGTAATCACTCTCTCCTCGGCAGTGCCTGACACACACCTGGCAGAAGCATGTGACAGTTCTCCTTCCCTACTAAAGTGTTAGTCCTCTGAGAGCAGGGCCAGACTGTTTCATTTCTGTGTCCATCCTGGTACACTCTGGTGAAAAAAATGTGTGTTGAATGCTATATAGGAGCACACTCAAGGATTTGACATGAGTTCTTTAGAAGTCTGTGGTTATGGTCAATTTTCAAATGGAAATTGAAGTGCTTAGCAGAATAGCTGGCATATGGCAAATGTCTGATGAATGGTAATTTCCTACCTATTTAAATCAAAAGCTGTATCACTAGGGATATTTGTTATTATGGAATCGAACACTGAAATTACTTAGTGAATTTACTTGCATAACTTAGTGAATGAAGTGTTGCGTGTTTTTGTGGTCACAGTATTTCACTGTATGCATTTATTCTGAGTTCTGTGATGGCAATAAGTAGTATTCTTGGTTTGAAACCAGAGTAAGAAGGGGCTTGTGCAGCATTCATAAAATGGTCTGGGACATTTGAGTTAAAATTTCTGCTGGGTTACTCCCAGCCTCGGACCGCTGGAAAGAGAGTTGCCTGAAAAGCTGGATTCTATGTTCCTCACATGAAGGGAGAGGCAGGGTGGGAGGGTTGCCACTGCAGGTTTGCAGAATGCAGAGTGATAAATGAGCAGGTTCTAAGATCATTGGTAATAGGACCACATCCTTGTTTCCCTTTGGCACCCTGCCTCTCCAGCCAGCCTGCAGGAGTGTCTGGCTTGGTGGGCAGCATGGGCTATAGAAAATACCTTCATAAGCCTCCCAGGATGCCCTTCCCTGAGGTCTCGAACCCTGCATGTGGTCCAGAGGTAGGTGATGCCCTGCTTAGGAAACAGAAATAAAAGGTTTACCCTGTGTTTTCAGGGATCACCAATAATTAGAAGCCAAGTAGTTGCAATGAGGGGTCTTTCCTTGGGAAAGCAATGTTCTGGAGGCTAAACGAATGACTCAGAAATTGCTAACAGGATTAGTGGGCCTTCTGGGCACAGTGGGATGATGTCTAGTGATAGAGAGCTTGGGGGTCTCAGAATGGACTGATCTATCTGGTTCTTTTCTTTTAGTTTTTTTTTTTTTTTTTTTGCCCCTAAAAGATTGGCAAGCTCATGACTCAAGCCCTTCACAGAGGGTCATTCTTATCTGTGGTGGGTGTTGCAAATGGGGACAAATAAACCTTTCATCCCAACAGGTAGTTCTGTCTCTCATGGTAACAGGAAGCTGGACCCTTTGAGGATTCTCTATTGCTCTGCATAACTTCTGCTTCTTCAAAATGGAAGGCTTGGCTCCCAGAGGCTCAGGTCCCAGTGCCCTGTTTTTAATTGGCAGAATATCTCCTAAGCCAACAGTGATACATTGTGTCTGTTCCCAGAATGACTTTTATTATAGGTTTCCAGAGCTCTACTCCAGCCCCGACCAGTTCACCTTAGAATAGCCTTTGTAAGATGGAGGAAGGTGGAGGGGGCAGGAAGGAGACAGTCTCCAATAATAGATCTCATCCCTTTAAAATAACCACGACCTGTCACATTACGTTTTAATTGCAAATCTGTTTTAATTTTTAAATAACAGTTCTTTAAAGATTTACACTGACTCATCTAAGCTCAATAAAATAAAATTTAAAACGGAGGAAGAAGGATCAACTTCTGGGTACCATTCAGTGAGCTAAATTAGTTTCAGGATTTTTCCCCCCCAAAGAAGTGGAACATTTATTTTTAGGACTTAGATACTTTTTGTTTCTTTTGAAAACTGCTCAGAAGTAGCACAGGTCTATCTTGGGAGGAGGTCTTTCTCCTTTTACTCTTTTCTTGTAGGCAGCAATAGGTTTTAATTTTTGCACCATATAGAGAGAAGGAGATACTTAATAACTATAAATCTGGCTCATGGTTGGGGATAAGCTATAAAGGAAGCTGTCTGTTGAGTATTTGGAGCATCTGTTTTACTATTAAAGGTTCCTTGGTTGTCCTCAGGGCATGAGTTTGGTGCCACCTTGTGGGCAATTGTCAGACTATTATGCATGCTGTTAAAAGAAAACTTGCCCCAAGGCTGCTAATAATGCTTAAAAATATGCTCTGTGAATTAGTGAGATTAAACACACACACACACACACACACACACACACACACACACACACACACAACACACACACACACACACACACACACACACACACACACACACACACATTCACTCTCTCTCTCTCACACACACACCCTCAATGATTCTCTCCCACTAGGTTTGCACAGCTTAATCTTAGAAGCAATATTGCTACCTAATTTCAGGAAACACCTGCCTTTATCTTAAGGGATTTTGATACCCTGCTGAGGTACAAGTGCTTTATCACTGGTGGGAAACTTGTCTGGGTGTCTGCATTCATTTTTTAAGCCTGTGTTTTCAACACATTTTAACATTGTTATCTTTATTTAATTTTAAGCTAAATATTAGGTATCTATCAGGATATATCATTTTAATGATAGTATTTAATGCTGTCCTTATCAGAGATAATATAATAAAGTCAAAACAGATTACTCCCAAAATAATATTGGGCATGTTCAGGTATGAGAAATCCATGTTAACTTATTTTAAACAAAACATAGATACTGTTTGTATATATTTACCAAATCATAGGATTTAATTACTTATAATTAATAAGAGAACAAATAAAGTACGCTTTGTGATGCTATTTGCATCAGGATGTCACTTTTATCAATATCTTGGGGTTGTGATTTTGACTCACTTTCACACACTTCTCATAGCACCTCTGAGGTATGTAGACTAATCTTGTTATCCTCATTTTGTCCGTGCAGATGAGCCCAGAGGCAATGGTGGCTTGGCCTGGGTCCAAGGCCTGGTAGTGGGAGAGCAGGATTAGATACATCTTTCAGGACCACAGGTCTGTTGGCTCTTGTCATTAGCTGGTGTTGTCCCTATTGTTTATACCATAGGGTGGGAAATTCAGGAAATGAAAGTTGCGGGGCGGAAGGGAGTTTCAGAGATTCAGGGTGCTGGAGAGAGGGTGAAGTAAGGACAGGGGTGGGAAGAGGGAGAGGGAGAGAGAGAGAGATCTCCTCCTGCTGCCAGACATTGGACTTAGAAAACATCTCCTTGATCTTTTTAAAAGGGAAATTGGACCCCTGATTAAATCTTTCTCTTGATTAAAGCTTTTCAAAGGCTCCCTTTGCCTATGTGAAGTCAGAGGCCTTTAAGTGCCTCTCAGCTCCTTTATGACCAGTCTCCCTGGCTTCTCCTGCCAGCCACACCACACTTCAGCAGTGCCAAAGTACTCTGAGTGCCCTTCCTCCCAGTTCCCTTCATACCTCCCCACCTTAACACAAGCTGCCCCTGTTGCCTTGACTACCCTTACACTTCTCTTTCCCCTGATGAAACCAAAGCATTCCATAGTTCACCTCCTCAGAAACTCTTCCCTAACCCTTCCCTCTCATCCTCGTCTGGTTAAGGTGCGCCACTTCTGTATACTCCCATAATGCTGTGTGATGATCCGTTGTTACTTCTATTTTCCTGATTCAATTGTGGCTCCCTTAAGAGAAAGACTTGCATGTTATTAACTTTTCTCTTATTAGAATTGAGCACAAGATATGACCCCCATGTTGTCTCTCCATAGCTGGGAGGGACAGAACTGAGGCTAAGTTGTAGAAATCAAGACATCAGAGGTGGAACTGGGGACTGGAGGCTATTGAAATCCTCTCCCTACCTTTGCTGGCCTCTGCTACTCTTGATGCAAGGCACCATTCTCAGGCCCTTGTCTTATCTCTCTCCAACTCTCAGCCCTTTTGCCCTCTTCTGTCAGCTTTATTTTGTTCATTTGCAGACATGCTTCCTCCACATGACTGGTAAAAAGTGGCCTCCTGAAGTCCAGACTAATTTTTGTGGCTTGATAGCCTTAAGGAGAAAGTGCTTCTCTCCCTAAATGTCACAGTGTGGATTTTAAGGAAGGACTTTGGCCCTGATTGGGTCATATTCCCCCACGCAGAACAGACACTGTATCCTGGCACTTCGTATATGTTGAATGAGTGGTTAATGTGGCATTTCTCCTTGTGTCCTTCATTTCTTGCTTGTGCTAATTATAGGCCTCTTCACTCACTCTTCTTTGTTTTCATGTCTCAAAAGTGACATGATAAAAGACAGGGGCTGACCCTGGGAGTATCCCTTGAGACTGAGATGGAAAGGTTAGACAGTTCTATGAAGGCAATTGCAGGTGGCAGGCCCATCTTCTCACCTCTTCTGTATCCTTCCTGTCTCTCATCCCCCACCAGGATTTTGGCTCAAGTAGACAGGCGGTGCAGAAAGGCAGAGCTAGCTGCATAGACCACAGTTCTCTGATGTTCCTGAAAAGAGGGCCTGGATTAGACGAGGCAGGCAGGAGTGATTTGTTTTAAGAGTTGCTTTGTTATTGTGAGATATCACACAGATATAGGAAGTGTACAAAACATAAATGTACAGCATAATGAATCAATACAACACACATGTAACCATCACCAGGTAAGGAAACAACTTAAAAGTCTTCTGTGTCCTCCTTTCCTGTCACAACCCCCTACCTCCCCTCAAAGCTAACTGTTACTCTGACTTCATGGTAATCTTCTTTGTTTTTCTTTATTCTTTTACCACCTAAGTATGCATTCTTAAATGCTAGAGTTAATTTGCTTGTTTTTGAACTTTATACAAACGTAGTCATCTAGTCATATTCATTTGTGTCTGGCTTCCTTCATTTAGCATCGGATTTGTGAGATTTGTCCCTTTTGTTGAATGTAGCCATGATTTATTAATTTTTTGCACCATGTGGTTGGTATTCTATCATACAAATATACCATCATTTCATCATTTATTTTTCCATTCTACTGTTGATGGATATTTGGGTTGTCTCCAGTTTTCGGCTATTCTGAATGATGCTCCTGTGAGCTTTCCAGTTCTTGTCTCTTGGTGCATGTGGCTTGTATGCCTGCTGAGTATACATCTTGGAGTGGAAGTACTGGGGCAGTGGGTAGTTGTATCTTCACTATTAAGTCAATATGCCACAAAATTTTCCAGAAAAGGTGGCCAATTTACCAGCAGTGTTTTTTTTCTCTACCTCATCTAATCCCCAATTTTGGTGGCATTTATGGGAACCACAGATGGATAATAATCATAACTGTCATTTATTTAGTGCTTACTAGCTAAATGCTTTATGCATATTCTATCAGGTCATCATCACGCAACCCTTAGAGACAGGTGAAATTGTTCCCCTCACTTTGCAAATGAGGACCCTGAGGATTAGGTTGAGGTTGAGTACTTACGGTTACATACCCCATATGTGATGGAGCCAGGTCCTAAGCCTGGGTCCAATCTCTTTTGACTCCAAAACCTGACTTCTTAACCTCTATACTGAAAGGCCAGGGTTTTACCTGGTAATCAGTGTGGGAAACTGTGGTTTGGCACAGTGGAACTGTTATTTGCCTTTCTGCTTATACTTATGGGTTCAGCCTGTTGGCAGTCATTCCTTTAAAGAAGATCCTATTTTCCAGAAGGAAGAAACATAGGAAAAATGGGATATCTGGGAGCTTGAAGCATTTCTTAAGTTTCCTTTGGTAAGTGCATCACTAGGGCCCAGACTTAGCTGATATTGATACTGAGACTTTGCCTCAAGTATTTGTCCACCCAAAGGTGGTTTTTTGGAAGCATCAGAAGACCATGTCTCAACCATACCTTTCATGCCTCTATTAAAATTCTGAGGTTATAAAATATTCATGTGTTTTTCTAACAGGAGTTATGGTAGCAATTGATTTGAGGTAGTATTTAGCTTTTTTATTAAGTTTTGGTATTAGTGATAAAATTGAACTCTTAAATGTGTAGAGAAATAATGTCTTAGAAATGTTTTCCAAGGCTTCTGCACAATCCACATTGAGCCTTTCTTCCTTTTCAGCCACATACCACAGAGTCTCGCTCTATCCCCCAGGCTAGAGTGCAGTGGCGTGACCTCGGCTCACTGCAACCTCCACCGCCTCCCAAGTTCAAGCGATTCTCCTGCCTCAGCCTCCTAAGTAGCTGGGATTACAGGCGCCTGTCACCATGCTCAGCTAATTTTTATATTTCTAGTAGAGATGGGGTTTCGCCATGTTGGCCAGGCTGGTCTTGAACTCCTGACCTCAGGTGATCCACCTGCCTCAGCCTCCCAAAGTGCTGGGATTACAGACATAAGCCACTGCACCCGGCCACCACAGGAGATTTCCTACTGGCTAGCCGGTCCATCCTCATTCATCACCACACGCCCATTCATCGTCCTGATAGCAGCCTATAGGCATTGTTTAAAAAGACTTAGACTGCTCAAATGTCTTCCCAGCAAGGCCCTGTGTGATTAGGCCCCTGCTGCTGTTATGCTACTCTCTCCCTTTCTATGTTCCAACCACAACACTTGATAAACACTTTTCCATGTGTCAGACACCATTCTAATAATCCCGTGCATAGAAATGATGCTTCCTATCTTATATATGAAGCACAGAGAGGTTAAGTAACTTGCCCGGGGCCACACAGCTAATAAATATCAGGCAGAGCTGGTATTCAAATCCAGGTCCACTGTGCTGCCTTTTCTTCCTAGACTTCCCTAAGTACATTTACTACACCCTGCTCTTTGCCTCAGGGCTTTTGCATATGGTGTTTCTTTGGCCTGGGGTGTTCTTTCCCTCTAGGTTCAGTGCACTTGGTTGAACTGCCTACAAGGTAGGGTAGACACTTCTTGTTATTTACTTATTTATTTTTTAATATCCTGCTATTATTATTACTTGTGGACTATTTTGCTTTTCCTTGTAGACCATAGGCTCCCCGAAGGCTGGAGCCCACCCACCCTGTTTCTCCCCAAGTCCCGCACATTTGGCACACAGCTTCACCCTTTTTTCATTCAGCCAATGAGTGAATGGAAGGATGACTCACAGCAGAGTAGAGACACAGTGTTATTTTTTCTGGCCCCAGATACATTTTTCAAGTGCTGCTAACTTAAACTCACCTTCTAATTATTGTTTAAATGGCTTTTTTGGTCTGATGCCAGATTGATTTGGAATTTTAATACGTATTTTTAGTTTTCAGTCTACTTTTCTTCAGGCCCTACCTTGAAATTTACAAGGCTCCATTATCAAGAGTTGTCCTGCCCACGGTATTGCATTTTATCTTATGGGTTATAGATCATTAGTAATGCTTAGGTAAAATGTTCCAATCTATAGACAGTGCATGCTGGAGTTGCTACTTATCAGAACTCACCCCCCACCCCAATTTTAAAAAATCACCGCTTTTTTGTTGACTCAAAAAAAAAAATTCTTTTAGTCAAGTATCTTTGAAAATCATCACATATTTTTGGTAAAATCATGAAATTGCTGCTGACATCTGTGTGTCCTGTATTTGCCATTTATGTACTAACTTGAGGAAAGGTAGGACCCTGAGAAGAAGTGAGTTTTCAGTTGATTCTTTAATTGTGAGCATGTTAAATAGTTGTCTTACATTATATAGTTGAACAGAATATCCATCAGCCTTTGAGAAGTCACGTCTTAATCTAACATGCTAGTGTAAATGCCACCCTTCAAAAACACATAGATTTTGGGCTTAGATGCCCTATGCCCATTAGAAATAAAATTTTAGGCTGGG
>NW_026652283.1:73109782-73119152 GCF_009828535.3 Hylobates moloch
ATCTCAGGAATCACTGTTCTTGAAACCATTATTTCATATATGTTGTCCAGTTTTTTAGTCATTTCAGGCAAGAAGGTTAATCTATCTCTCCAACTCCATCTTGGCTGGAAGTAGAAGTCTCAAGAGTACAAAAGTGGCAGTGGCATGGTCTCTTGAGGCCTAGACTTGGAACTCATAAACCTCACCTCTGAGTTCTATTAATTAAAGCCATTCCAAGGCCATCCCAATTCAAGGGGTGGAGAAATAGACTAAAACTCTTGATGCAAGTGGTGGCAAAATCATATTGCAAAAGGCTATCTGGATAGGGATGGGAGGAAATTTGCAGCCTTCTCTGCAAACACTCTTTTTTGCAAACAAAAAGCCCACTGTGGATTTGCAGGTAGGGTTAATGACAATAGGATAGCTATTATTTGACAAGCAACTGCTATGAACCCCGCTCTGTCTGAAACACTTTATACATAGCTTATCTAATCCTACTAACATTGTGAAGTGTAGTTGTTAGCTCATTTTACAAATGAGGAAACTGCCACGGCTCTGTGGTTAGGTGATTTACCTGAGGTTGTACCTAGAATTATATGATTTCCATGCTTGTGTGATTCCATGCCTGCGCTCTGAATTAGTCCTTTTGCTTTCAGCTTTGCTGTGTTCTTAAGTTTTTGGTATATTTCTTGTTAACAGATTATAGCAGCATTTAAAAAATGCAAATAGATGATTTATCTCTTGTTAGGTGGTGAGTTTATTGCATTTACATCTGTTGTAATTGTTTTTATATTTGCATTTATTTCTATTGTTAAAGTAAATTAAAATGGAGACCAGGCCTGAAGTATCCCCAGCAAACAAAACCAGTTAGGCCTTATGGGTGATCTAAACTTGCTTGATTTACAAACAAGAAAAACTTAACTTGAGTTATTTCTTGTAAATGCCTATATTAAAGAAAAATAGAACGTAGGCTCAACTAATCAGAAGCAGCCAACAAACTTATATAATCAGAGACAGTCCAACAGGATAGACCAAATAAGGCAACTGTGTATCTGTAACCAATCAAATATTTTCTTTGCTTTACTTCCGTGTTTATCCTATAAAAGCCTCCCCCTTGTGTTCCCTTGGAGGAGCTCCTGAACCACTTCCGGTTTAGAGGTGCCAGATTCATGAATTGTCATTTGCTCAGATAAGCTCTTTAAACTTTTACAGTGCCTCAGTTTTCTTTTTAACACTACCATTTTATTTTGTTACTTATTTACCTAGCCTTTTCCATGTCGATCTCCTCTTTTTAAATTGCATTTTCTGTATTCTTTTTCCCTACAGATATGGAAGTTATAATTCTATTCTCTATTCTTTCAGCTGTTATCCCTAAAATTTTAATATTATCCTTTAAATTTGCATACTTAAAGTTTAAAGTTACCCTACTTATCTTCTCTTTTCACACGAAAATATGAGGAACTTGGAACATTCTTAACACCAACCACCTGCCTCCTGTCTTACATGTTTTTATTTTTATACTCTCCTGGGGACATGGTGGGATTATGCTTGTGTGTCTTTGAAATGAGATGTGGCCATCTGACTTGCTTTGGCCAGTGAAGTGTGAAAAAGCTTAGCGAGACAGCGTATGGTTCATCATGTGACCTGTGGCAATTGTTGAAGAAGGCTTTGAGATGATGCTTCTATTTGGCTGGAGTCCTTGAGGGGCTACAATGGGCAGACTTCCCTAGCTAAACCCTGAAGGATATTTAACATGAATGAGAAATAAACATTTGTTGTTTTAAGCCATAGAGATTTGGGATTGTTTGTTGCCACAGTATAAGGAGGTTACCTGACTGATATGCTCCCAATCTCCCCACGTCAGGAATTGTCATCATTATTATTGTTTTATGCAATAAGTACTTATTTAGAATTACATTTACTGTATTTATTTTCTCATTTTTTCTTTCCTTCATATCAATCTTTCCTTCTAGATTTATTTTTTTTCTTGATGTATACATTCTAGTTCTTTTAAGTCAGTGGCGTGATGGTAAATATTTAGGAACTGGTCCCCCAGGGGCAAAAAAATCCTGTTTTTTAAAGTGTTTGCCAATTCCCATGGTTTAATACTCCCACTATGGCTGATTTCAATTTATCAGCATGTTTTCTACAGACTCGCAAAATTCCTGTAAACCTTACGTTTGGCTCTTACAAGCTAGTAGAAGCATGCTGCAATTTCAGGTGGATTATGTCAGTGGTAAGCTGTTTTTGTCTCAATGTATCTTTATTTTATCCTCATTCTTGAATGGCAGATTAACTTGGAGTAAAGTTCTAGGTTGAGAGTTATTTTTTCTTAGCCCTTTCAAGCTATGTTGTTGAAATAATATTTTTGTTTCCTTGAAAAGTCAGCTGTCATCTTAGTCCTTGTTCTTTTGTAGTTAACCTGTTTCTTCTCTATGGTTGTTTTTGAAATCTCTTCACAACACAGTACAGATACTGTGTATCTGTAATCAACCAAATATTTTCTTTGCTCTACTTCTGTGTTTATCATGTAAAAGCCTCCCTGTTGTGTTCCCTTGGAGGAGCTCCTGAACCACTCCTGGTTTGGAGGTGCCTGATTAATGAATTGTCGTTTGCTCAGATAAGCTTTTTTCGTATTCTGTAATTTTACTTGTAGATGCTTGAGTGTGAGTTTACATTTGCTTACCCTGCTGTAACACATTTGCTCCCTGTGTCTTTAGTGAGTTTTGGAAATTTTTTAGTCAGGATCTCTTCAAATATTGTTTGATCTCTGGGATTCTGTGTGGTCTGGATTGAGGGACTGTCCCTGCAGAGCATGTTTGTTGCTGTTGTTGCTTTGTTTTTTATAGAGATGGGGTCTCGCTATGTGGCCCAGGCTGGTCTTGAACTCCTGACCTCGGGTGTTCCTCTTTCCTGGGCCTCTTGAGTAGCTGGGATTCCAGGTGTGAGCTACGGCACCTGGCTTGTGTTTGTTTTTGTCAGGTATTGCCTTGGAATCTTTTTTTATCGTGATAAGAACATTTAACATGAAATCTACCCTCTTCACAAATTTTTATGTGTACAATACAATATGGTTAGCTATAGGCATAAAGTTGTGCAGCAGAGCTCTAGAATTTACCATCTTGTGTAATTGAAACTATACCAGTTGCATAGCAACACCCTATTGCCTCCTCCCCCTAGCCCTTGACAACCACTATGAGTTTTACTATTTTAGATTCCTAGTATCAGTGGAATCATGTAATGTTTGTTCTTCTGTAACTGGCTTATTTTATTTAGCATAATATCCTCAAAGTTCATCTTTGTTGTGGCATATGGCAGAATTTTCTTTTTTTTTTTAAGGCTGAATAATATTCTAGTATGTGTATATACCACATTTTCTTTATCCATTCATCCATTTATGAGCACTTAGTTTTGTTTTCAGACCTTGGCTATTGTTAATAATGCTGCAGTGAACACAGGAGTGTGAATATGTCTTTGAGATCCTGATTTCAATTCTTTTGGATAAATACCCAGAGTAGGATTGTTGGATCATATGGCGATTCTATATTTAATTTAGTTTTGGAAACTTCTGTTGTGTTTTTCTTAGTGCAACACTATTTTACATTCTCACCAACAGTGTACAAGGGCTCCAATTTCTTCGTATCCTTACCAAGACTTATTATTATTATTATTTTTTTTGAGACGGGGTCTTACTGTGTCACCCAGGCTGGAATACAGTGGCACAATCACGACTCACCGAAGCCTTGACTCCTGGGCTCAAGCAAACCTCCCACCTTGGCCTTCCAAAACTCAAAAAACATTTATTGAACACCCCTATGTGCCAGGCACAATACTAGGCACTGGAGATATAACAATGAGAAACAGAGAAAGAGAGACAAAGAGCATTCTTATAGACCCTTAGGAATGTTTGTGACAAATGTGGGGAAGTAAATCTTCTTCTCTGAAAATATCTCTCAAATATTTTATTTCCTTCAGGTCTTTGCTCAAATATCATGTTAATGAAGAAGTGCACTGACTGCTTGACTACCCTGTATGAAATGAACACCCCCCATTTGACTTTCTACCTCTTGCCACATAAATATTTTATTTATCTGTGCAGCGCTTACTGTCTCTTGATATGCTATACTTTTATTTCTTGGTTACCTCCCCTTATTAGTCTAACTTCTATGAGTTCAGGTACTGTGTCTCGCTCATTGTTACATCCCCAGTGCCTGGCACATAGGGGTGTTCAATAAATATTTTTTGAGTGGATGATTGAAATGTAAATGATCAGTACAAAAAAAGTGATGTCTTCATTTCCAGGCAATTTTAGTTTTTAGATTATCATTAAAATTAAAGAAATTTCGAATTTTCATAAAACTCACAGACTTCTGAGAATGTATTCACAAGCCCAGTTTGCAACATGTGGTGCTAAACACTCCTTTTACGTCGCCCCCTGCTGAATGAAGTGTCCTTTCTGTGTTCTTCTGGATCCTTTATTGATGAGTATCACTACCTTCATAGCTGCCTCCTTCTACTCTTGGGGTTCATGTTTAGCCGTCAAGCTGTCTTCTTTTTCCACCCAAGATGCCATGCATTTAAAAAAGTATATATATATGCCTTTGCCCGTGCCCTTCACTCTGCCTGGAATATCTTTCTTCCTTGTTCTAGGCCTCACTTAAGGTTCACATCCTCTGCAGAGTCTTCCCTTGTGCTCAAACCAGATTGATGCCTCCCTCCTCTGTGCTGCCTCAGCACTTTGTACACATTCCCTTTTGCTCCCATCCTTTTCTGTTGTGATTGCGTCTCCTCATTTGTTGCTTCTTTTGACTAAGAGCTTCTGAAGGCCAAGGACAATGTCTCATGCCTCTTTGTTGTTGAATCCCCATGCCTTAGCATAGTGCTTAGCACACTGAATAAACGGTCAGTGAAAGTGAGTTGAGTGAATGTCACCTGTGAATGGTCGTGGCAGAAATGAATGACCAGCTTATATACTATACCTTTCTGTATAGACTCTAACGAAGGAAGAATTCTTTGTAGCATAATGGCTGATAGATAGGGAGTATAATAAGAGATTGTGTTATATCCTTTAAAATGTTTCTTTTTTAAAAAGGAAAAGCCTTCTATCTAAGGAAATAAGTAACTGTACTGCCTGGAATTCACTGAATAAGTTGCTAAATAATCTTTAAAGAGATTTCCCCAGCATAATAGTTATTTTTACTATTAATACTAGTTATAATGTTAAGAGAGGTTATTTATTGTATGTGTGTATGTGTGTGTGTAAATTTATTCATCACTACAACTGTATCATCTCCATTTTATAGTGGAAGAAACTGAGGGCAAACAACTTTACAGAGATTTAAAAGTACAGAGATAAACAGTGGTAGAATCATTTCTTGCTTGAGTTCAGGACTCAGGTTCTTAACTAGTCTCCCACATTAGATCTCAGTAACTCACAATAACAGCATTTTCTGTGCCCACTTAAAAGGTGATTTAAAAGTTTATTTAAAGGAATGAGTGAAGAGTTGCTTCGCAGATACTATAAACTGTAAACTCATCCTATGTTTATTTTTTCTTTTTTAAACCATAAAGCCTGCAATTCTTTCCACTTTTGTTTCCCTTTGGATTTCTGAAATAAAGAAAGAAAATGTTCAAAGATAACAGCAAAATATGGCACTCATTTTGCAGGCCTTTGTTTCTGCTGGTTTTGTGCCTCACTCTTCTCCTAGTTCACAGCTAAGGACCCAAACAAAGAAGAGAGGGACAGTCATTCATTTTAAATAGAGTACAGATGCATGGGTTCAAGAGGGCCTTTGGCCTCCCTCTGACTTAGTGAGGGCTCTAGTGTGTTGAAGTTTATGTAACCCAGGACTAATAGTTCATCTTATTAGGAAAAATGCCAGTAAGACCTGGAGTTAGTAAGGGCTTGCTTCGATTTAAATTCTTCTTTCATTCAATAATGCTCTTGTTCTGGGCACCAGCAGTATCTGTACTGTGTTAGATACTTTCTTTTTTTTCTATACTTTCCTCTTGGGAAACTATCCCAACAGGGATACTTTCTTTATATCCCTGTTGGACTTGATAGGTGAGCTCTGTTCCAGACTCAAATTTGAAAGCTATTTTTTTTTCTCTTTCCGACTTTAAAAGTCTCGAATGAATTGTAAAACAAAATAAACATCAAGGGATGAAATAAGCACTTTGCAATTCCTTGTTTAAATATAGTTTTTACTGTACTTTTGGAGAAATTTCTATTTCACTGGTTTAAAGATTTGAAAAATAATCTTAAAGCATATGAAATATATCTATGTGCTTAGGAATGCATACATGGGTTTTTTTTTTTTTTTTGAGACGGAGTCTCGCTCGGTCGCCCAGGCTGGAGTGCAGTGGTGCAATCTCGACTCACTGCAAGCTCCGCCTGCCGGGTTCACGCCATTCTCCTGCCTCAGCCTCTCCGAGTAGCTGGGACTACAGGCGCCCGCCACCACCCCCGGCTAATTTTTTGTATTTTTAGTAGAGACGGGGTTTCACCGTGGTCTCGATCTCCTGACCTCGAGATCCGCCCGCCTCGGCCTCCCAAAGTGCTGGGATTACAAGCGTGAGCCACCGCGCCCAGCCTAGGAATGCATACAAGGGTTTCTGAGTCTTCGTTTTAAGGAAAATTTTTGTTGTTACTAATAGGCCCAAAATTATCCAGATACAATAAAATAATCTCAAACAGATATTACTCAAGATTGGTATCAAGAGATCTTACTTCTCAGTGATATGACATATTCTTTTGGTGATGGTATCTGCAAAACAACCATTTCCTTTTTTTCTGGTTTTTGCTTTGACTTACTCAATGATAACATGGATCTCCTGTGACTTATCATTTCCAGGTTCCTAAGTGGTCCCTTAATTCTTGACATTTATCTCACATAGATTTTTAGGAAAAAAAATTTCTCTAAACCCTTTTTAAAGTCCTTAAGCTCCCAGGTAGAAGAATGTCAAATCTGAAAAAATCCCTAAAGGTGTTCTTTAATAAGTCATTCAGAGAGAGGAGTTACTTCATCTTGGTTGGAATGTGTCATGTGCTCCAACTCCTGAAGCCTTGGAGCCGCTGGAGTAAGGAATGTGGTTATGGTGGCTGTCCCATCAGTGGCATGTGGTGGAAGGGATGCGTCTAGACCGAAGACATTTGACTCCAGTGTGGAACTCTGGCTCGTGGCAGCTGTTGCACATACCCTGAAACTAATTATGTGGTAACATGCCCTCTGCAGTGCAGTGACCAAATAAGACTGGTACATGGAGCTAGAAGGGAAAGAGCAGGAAAGAGCTTTGTGCTGTGAGTTTGGTGCCCGGACTTCACAACTAGCAGTGCTGTCATTTCTGTTGTGACTTCAGACAACCAGTGGTCAACCTCTTTGGGCCTTAGTTTATCCTCCTGCAAAAAGAAACAAAGATTATCTTTGTGATCTGTGCCATCACTAGTGTTCAGTGATGTTAAATATTTGCTGTCTCTTTAAAATGCATATACCAGCTTGTGGCAAAATCTAGGGTTATTCTTTCCAGATATTTTATGTGCTATTGCTTTATTTGCTTCAAGTTAGCACTTGAAGTGGCCAAACTAAAAAGTTTCTCTGGTTGAAAGATTTTCTTTGTATAGACACAGCCAAACATTATTTCACTGCCCCCCACCCCCTGACCCACTGCCATTGCAGTTTCACCTGTTTGCACTGCATTCTGGAACAGTTTGCAATCTGTATTTGTATATTAATAATAGTAGCAGTTTTAAAATGATGGCTTCCTGTTGGCTGGGGTACTTACTAAGTTTCAGGCATAAGTAAGTATTGGGCATGTGTTATCATCTAACTTTATCATGCTTCTGCAAGATGTTTGTGTTATTAGCAGCTTTTAAAAGAGATGGAAACTGAGGTTTAGCGAAAATAACCTGCCAATATCCCACAGCCCCCACCTCTGCAAGGTTATATGACCTTAAAGCTAGTGCATGACCAGATTGGAGGCCCATTCAAGGTTGTCTGACCCTGTAACTAGTGAGTGACCAGGCTTTTGGCCCCAGACTGTCTGATGTCATAGTCAGAATTCTTAATTTGGGATAGTAAATCAAATCTTTAAAACTTTCCATTATCCTTAGCAAACTAACACAGGAACAGAAAACCGAATACTGCATGTCAGAAGGTTGAACTGGCATGGTTACATCTTTATCATGCAGTTCACCTGAGTCTTGTATATAGTCCTAAAGGGTACTTTAGGAATCCCCTACTCCAAATAAACATAATCATAGCACTGTCATATTATTTATATTGCTTCTTTTTTATTTAATCAGAATAGCAATTGTAGTAGATTCTTCTTGGGGTTGCTGCGGACCTTTAAGCAACTCTTCTTCCTCTTGGAGTAGCTTCTGATGGTGAGGGTCAGCTGCCGCAACCTATTGGTCCATGGAAGACACTTGGCCCAAGCCAGGCTAATTCTATACTCCATCCTGGGTATTTTCAATTTGGAGCAGGGAGTCCTTGAAACCAAGTAACACGGAACCAAGCTTCTGACAGAGATTCATGCTGTGTGCTGCTTCCTTCTTTCCTTGGGTCCTGTTTTCACAATTGCTGCTTTCATTCAGGGAGATGCCTTGATATCCTTCTCATGTACTCCCTTCTGTGGCTCAAGACAGGCCAAGTTGTTTTCTGTTGCTTGCAACCCAAAGAATATTAACTAGCCTAGCGATGATGAGTAAATAAGTTATTCTTGGAAAAAATATTTGCTGAATGAAAACGGGAAATAGAAAGGAAGGCATCTGTAATGCTCTCGCCTCCCATCATTTTTAACAGCTTTATTGAGATATAATTCATGGATCATGAAATTTACCCTTTTAAATGGTACAATTCAGTGATTTCTAGTGTATTCACAGAGTAGTGAAACCATCACGACTGTCTAATTTAAAAATTTAAGTACTCTAATTTAATTACCTCTCCTAAAAACTCCCTATCCTTTAGCAGTCATTCCCCATCCTCCTCTCCCCAGCAATGATCATTGTGGTATATTTTCCTCTGTTTTTTTCTTGTCCATTCATATTACTTTTTATGGTATGCTGGACACATTTTTGCTTATGGGGTATGGTATATTCTTTCATTCATTTATTCATTCACTCATCTCCCACCCCATATATATATGAGGATATATGTTCACTAAATATTAAGGACCATAGGCATTGTGTGGATATAGCAGTAGGTAGCTTATCTTCACACCAGAGAAAGAAAAAGATACAGGCCTTTGATTCTAGTTCATTAATAAAATGGAAAACCTTAGAGAATTTGAATTATTAGGCTAATTAGGAACCAGTATATTCACATATTCAATTTTTTTCTGTACGTTATTCAAGTTATAATTAATGAAAAAGATTTATCACAGACTCCTCATG
>NW_026652283.1:73119162-73126606 GCF_009828535.3 Hylobates moloch
TTTTCTTCTTCTGTGAAGGTACTTTATGTTGATTACGTTCTTTCTGTTAAGTATCCTTTGCTTGCACTGGACTTTTCTTTGTGTTGATTTTTTGCTCATTTTTTTTTCATTTCCCATGCTGTTCAGTTACTGGATGCCAGAAGAACCAAGGTTTGTCCACTCTTTGCAGCTTGTTTGTTCTGCTCTGTACAGCCTCACCTCCTTGTGTGTTTGAGTGTGTTTGTCTGTGCCTGCATTTATTCCCTTTTGCTTGCAGATGCAGTAATCCTGTTTACTAAACCTGTTCACAGCTTTATTTGTAAAAAATAAAGTCTTTGTTTGTGTCTACTTGTAGTGGATGCTATTATTTTCATTTTTAAATCAACACATGTTGATCATGGGAAATAATGGATAGTACAATAAAGAATACCTTAGGAAACAAGGAATACTGAGTCTGGAGTGTTCTGGGCATAAAGAAGGTGTGTTTGTGAGTTTCCCTCTAAACTTTTCCACTTCCTAAATTAAAACTCTGTAGATATATAATTTCCCTTGTGATTGACACTAATCTATTGTTTCTGTGTATGTGTGCATTTCTCTTCTCCCAAGACATTCAGAAAGCATCATTGAAGTAATCTCCCCCTCTCCATGTGCTGTCCCATGCTTCTGAAGTCACCGTGGAGGAATTCATGGCTGGCCCTCCGGACCTCATGATTAACATTCCATCTTCATGGTGTGGTGGCAGCAAGCGACACTTGACATTTTCATTGACTTTTTTTCCTTCTTTCTCCTCTCCCGCTCCATCTTTCTCACTGCAGCACCTACAGTTGACAATCCAGGCCCTTCAAGATGAGCTGCGAACCCAGAGAGACCTCAGCCACCTCCTCCAGCAAGACAGTGGCAACCGAGGAGCGGAGCACTTCACCATCGAGCTGACCGAGGAGAACTTCAGGCGGCTCCAAGCCGAGCATGACAGGCAGGCTAAGGAGCTGTTCCTTTTGAGGAAGACATTAGAGGAAATGGAGCTGAGAACTGAAACGCAGAAACAAACCCTCAATGCCCGAGATGAGTCAATTAAAAAACTTCTTGAGATGTTGCAAAGTAAAGGCTTGCCATCCAAAAGCCTGGAGGATGACAATGAGCGAACGTGGCGGATGGCAGAGGTTGAGTCTCAGGTCAGCCACTTGGAAGTGATTTTAGACCACAAAGAGAAGGAAAACATACATCTTAGAGAGGTAAGAGCATTCACTGTATTTCCCCAAAGCCCTAATTTATAAGTGAAAATATGTTATCAAGTTATTTTCACAGGTTGGAAGATATCTACATCCTTAACAAAATTCCCTTTTTCATCTGCTTTATGACCTTCCTGCCGGCTGAAGACCATTAAACTGGAATTTTGTATTAGTCTTTGCTCACTGCACATGCATTCCATTATTATTCAACACATATCTGCGATCCAAGCATATGCAGGACATATCAACTCTAAGGTGGTTTATAAACAATTGCTTTCCCACAGGTGGCTGTGGTTTCAGAGTCTCTTAGGTATGGTACTATTCAGTTTAGTTGTTTATCAAATATCACCTCTCTAAAGGAAAAAATAAATATGATTAGCAACACAATGACCCTAAATATTTTTATTACTGAATTGGGGATGAGATTTGCAGAAAGTAAAGCATATGGGAAAGAATGGTAAAATGCACAGACCAGTTTTGAGTGTTTAGAGCTAAGATAATTTTTGTCTGCATTTACATTCGTCTAGGACAGAGTATTACAGGTTTCCTGAGTATGTGTTTTGCCCTTAGTGGATTAAATCATTTGAAGTCCTTCAGAGGCAGTCTCTCTGGCCTTTTACTACCATTCAATGTTGGGATGCTCGTATATCTGAGAATATGTGGTTGGGTAGAGCTTAGAAAAAATGTGGATGACTGCCAAGGTTTGAAATTTTTATAGCAGTTCCTTGCCACTGTGGTGGATATGGACCTTAAAAGTATCATGCAGGCAAAACTGCTGTAGGGAGACATGGATCTCACAGAAAATAACAAGCAATAAAATGGCATTAAATATGTTTTCAAGCTATTCTACAGCAATAAATGAAAATTCTAGAAGATATTTGCTTCTAGACCAAACTAGATTTCTTGGCAGTATACCTGTTCAGATGGTGGTGCTTCTTGTGAGTCACTTGTTTAGTTGGTCAGAAGACATGGCTTCCATGTTGGGATTTGCAAAAGTGCAGGTGCTTCCAGGAATTTGCTCTGATGTAGGTTATATTTGCCTAGAACATAGGAAAAGACTTTTTTGTCTGCAAATTTAATGTCCTCTACTCTTATTCTTCCTTGTTTTGTTTTAATGATACTTTACCAACATGCCTGGGAAACCACATGGCTTGGTTTCATATTGAAAAGCTTAAAGAGATGTTTTGGTTGGGCCTGGTCTTCCCATCCATCTTCCAAGAGGGTGAATGTGGTGAGAAGACTTCCAAGATGGCCTCCAATAATCCCTACTGCTTGGAATTCACACCATTATATAATCCTCTTTCTTTGAGTATTGGTTGATCCTCATAACTTGCTCCTAAATGATAGGATATGGCAAAAGTAACAGAATGTCAATGTTATTTGCAGGGTTAGGTTACATAAGACTGTTACTTCCATCTTACTAGCAGACTCTATTGCCTTCATAGCTTGCATGTTTTGATGAAGCAAGCTGCCACGCGGAGAGGCCCATGTGGTAAGGAACTGAGGGTGGCCTCCAGCCAACACCCAGTAAGGAACAGAGGCACTCATTTCAATAGCCACAAAGAATGGAAACCTGGTAACAGCCATTTAGTGAGCTTGGAAGTGGATCCTTTCCAAGTCGAGCCTTCAGATAAGATGACAAGTCCTGGGCTGACGTCTGTCTTGATTGCAGGCTGTGAGAGACTGTGAAGCAGAGGAACCACTTAAGTTGTGCCTTGATTCCTGACCCACAGAAACTGTGAGATAATAAATGTGTACTGTTTTAAGCTGCTGAATTTTGAGGTAATTTGTTACACAGCAATAGATAACAAATACAGTAGAGCAGGAAGTAATTTTCTCCATGTCTTACTTCATAGACCTCTCATGTAGTTTACAGAAGAGGAGCAGCAATTACTGGTATGTTGTTACTTGCATGTAGACTAACTGTGGATTTTGGAATTTTTCTTGTGTTATCTCAAAACTGCAGTTGATAGAGGATCACTATAGTTGGAAAAAGCTACTGTTTTATTTTGATGCCAGGGGGCAGCAAGGCTGTGATGCCAGAGAAATCTCCATCTGCAGCACCATTTCTCACTCCTTGTTGGGATCTTGTGGTCAGGATGGAGTCATTCTTCTTCTGCAGTTAGATTCTGCTCATTGATGGCACTTACCAGATGGTGCCTTATGTGGCTGCCTCCATTTAAATGAATCTAAACACAATTCATCGTGGGTTTTCTGAGATTGGCTGGTTCTCACAATGGTCTGGTGTGGATATAGATCATGTTTAGATCCTTAAACACCGGTTTGAAAGCACACAGAAGGGGGTACAGAAAGTGCAGACCAATACATTCAACTAGTTTCCCTGAGTATCAGACCAAAGTGAGTAGGTAGCCCTTATTTTTAGCTCATCAAGGGGGGAGAATTTGGAAAATATATCTGTATATAAAAGACTCATGTTAAATTTGAACTCAACAAACAAGACTTGAAGGCCTGAAAGGATCATTCCCATGAGAAGGGTTGTACTGCCCTGTGAGAGCCATTTGTTAAATTCTCAGGAATCTCACGATCCTGGTGTTAAACCACACATAGCCTGAAATTGGTCATATTTGGTGTATTTACACCATGGAAATTGGAAGATGCTACTCTTCGGGCCTACCTTCCCCATTCCCTTGCCCATTCCTGAAAGCCAGTTTACTAGCACACCTCTGAATGAACGTTGTGAAATGTTTACCTCTAATACAGCAAGAGGATACACCATGGAGTCAGAATGTTACTTATTGGGAGAATTATGATTATGTGTGTATTAACCACTCATGGTTCCCCAAAAGTTTTCAAAATAGCATCTGTGTGTGTCAGCTTATGTGTCAGGCATCATGAAGAATGCTTTACATTGATTCATACTGAATCATCTCATTCATTCATTCATTTATTCATTCATCCATTCGTTCATTCATTAATCCATCCATTCATTCATTCATTGGATGAATACTTATTGAAGATCTGTTTTGGGATATAGCAATGATAAGTAACAAAATGTACCTTCATGGGGCTTACATTCTATTGGGGGAAAATAGATGACAATTTTGTGGTTAAATAGAGGCGTGTCATGAAGAAGAGAGTGAAGCACTAGTGATCTGGGTGGGGCTAATTTTATCCTGACCTCTGTTAATATAGATGAATCTAAAACAAGATTTAAAATGTACTTGAGGTTTAAGGTTCAGTGTGTTTCTGATTTCATTTTCATTATGCACAGTTCGAGTAGGTTGGGGCTAGGCAGTGTGAGGCTGGGGAATGGAGTGCTAGTGGTTTTATGATTCATTCTCAGGCAGAGGTGGTGGATCTCACATAAACCCCATCTCCTGGCCTTGTTTAGCTTATTGTTTTAGGAGATTTGGAGTTGGCAGGAGTTGCATATGGGGTGGGTTGCTTTAGTGTCTTATTGTCTTTTGGTGGTCTGGAAAAGGCTGAGTGTGAAACCACTTCTTTGTCTGGCAGGAAACAACAACAAAAAGGTTATGATCTCAACTTACTTGGAAGACCAAAACCATTGCCCAGGAACTCCAACTGATGTGCTAATGTGAGCCAAAGGGTTGGCCGAAACTCAGCATTACTCACTAGCATTGTCTGATGCATTTGAATGCAGGTTGATTTGATAAGACATTGTTTGACGTGCCCATGGTTTACCTTGTTCTCTAGCTTTTTCTGCAAAGAACATATTGTTCCATCTAGAAGTTTTAGTGATCAAGTATCTGAAACACTACTGATCTCATTAAAGAAAAAGAAATGGATTAATAGACCAAGATCCTCTTATACTTACCCTGCTTACTATTTTCTTGACTGGTCCTTAGAAGAGAGATAGGGGTCTTTGGACTTATCTCACTGTAAGATCTTGATGGGAAGGGGTATATGTTCTGCCGCTAATCCTATTGATCTCCTGTGTTAATCGTTTTGGGTAACTTGCCCTTCTTTGGTAGCAGGGCCAGAAGAGCACCCAAGTCTTTACAGGCCACAGTTGCTAATAACCCAGGACAAGCAAAACCCCCAGGAGACCTGAGCCTCCCTCTGTGCTGGGGGTGGGCAGACAGGAGAGAGAGGTAACATGAATTCATGGTCTCCTGGTCTCCTTATCCAGGTTGAACCCAGGACAGTGGGAGATCCACTAAGGCAAAAGGTATTACCTGGAATTTCTTAAGCTTTCAGACCTTTACTGATGGCTCAAACTTGTCCTGTATAATCTCTGCCCAAACTTCTAAATGCCATTCCGGTCCCCCTTCTCAAAACCATATGGCTTCCTTAATACATGCTTGTCTCTAGTTCTGGGGACCTAAGCCGTGATTTTGCTGATGCAGGCATTTCTAATTCTGACTCAACAGATTCAATGCATTCTATTTCTACCAACAAAGCTAATTACAGAAACTATTCCCAAACATATAAACATAACATTTTATATACACGATCTTTTACAAGGGCTGTTTCCTACACATATTACGGAACTTAACAATTGCTCCCTATTTTAATACAGTAAGTTTCTTACCTGATCAGTACATTGCATCAGTATTCCCAGACCTCAGATTTTGCCAGTAGCTGCTCAATAAATATTGTAATGAGTGAAAAATTTGTTAAAAATATCTAGAGAATTACTCTGTGATTTATTTTGTCAATATCAGAAAAGTTCATAATGGTTGGTATGAGCTCCATTAAAAATGTTTTCTGCATCACTGCTCTGTTTGGAGTGGAGGATAAACTGCAGGTAGCTTTAACTGGCAGTCTTCTTTCATTTTTTTCTAAATTGTGTTGGACATCATTGGGCATATGTTGAGCATCCATATGGAGGATGCTGTGGGAGTATCAGTGGCAATTTTGTGGTCTTGTTCAGAGATTCAGGTGAGCAATAAGAGGAACAGCTCATAATTATCAAGTCTTGTTCTATGCTAAGTAAATACTGTTGTCATCATGTGTATTACACAGATAGGGAAACAGAGGCAGAGTGAGGTAAGCAATTGCCTCCAGTCACACACTGCAAAAGCTGCAATCAAGAGTGAAAGCTGGGCAGTATGACTCTAGACTCTATACCTGTCCCCACTGCATGCTACTGCTTCTTGGGGTGGTACACTGAGAGGCCTTGAATGGCATCCAAATGCTGTACAGCTTAAAGGCAGGAGAGCTGACAACTGGCTTCATCCACAGTAGAACCGGTCTTCAAGGCAGGAAGAATTTTAGCACATGGGGTTGGTGGGGAAGCATGATTGGAGAGGAGATGACTGAGTCAAATTACAGAGGTGGGAACTGTGGAGAGTTTGAGACATGGTGAGTTTGGAGCAGCTGAAAACTTTGCCTTTCAGTGGGGGAAGGAAATAAAGCTGAGCAGATGGTTTGGTCTCAGATCACTGAGGGCTCTGAGGACCAGACACGGGGAAGTGGCTTTACTCTGTGGGCTCTGGGGAGCCTTTGAAGGCATTTGGGCTGGAGAATGACATGACCAGAGAAGATGGTCAGTTGACAGTGGATTGGATGGGAAGAGAACAAAAGCAGGGAGAGAAGTTAGAAGGATACTGTGGCTATTCAGGTTACCAAGAGTGTGAATCTGGGTGGTGGCCATGGAAGTTGAAGGGAAAGGTCATCTCCATCTGTAGGCAGGACCTTGACAACTTAAGAACTGAGTGCTGGGAGCTTTGAGGAAGAAGAGACAACTGCTGTAGACCTGTGCGCAGGCAGATATGGTACAGCAGTGGGCAGGCAAGGGTTGTCAGCAGGAGGAGCTAAGGTTGAGGGAAGACTTCGAATGTGTTGAGTTTGATGAAATCTTGGTGGAGCTGTGCAGCCAAGGTTGAGAATGTGGGTGAAGAAATGATTGTGACGTTCTGGCCAAGCACACAAGGCATTTCTGACTATTGCTCAGTTTTATTTATTTTTTTCACACACATCTGATAATTTGTAACCACCACGCCCCAAGGTCGTGAGCATTCTAAGGCATGCCTTTTCATTTACTCCTACTAGTATTTAACTACTAGAACTGAATGTTTCTCCTTTGTGCCTCTTTCCCGAGTAAGCGTCTGATTTTGAATACGGTATCTCTTTTGAGATTGTGTGGAATTTTCATTGACTGATGCTAGTTTGAGACAAATTCCCTTTATTTTCACTGAGTTCCATTTTCTCCGAGTACTCCATGCAGGCTGGATGTCAATGAAGCATCTTTCCAGAAAAGCGCTGTCTCTGTAATCTGACAGTGCATCCAAAAGTAGGCTTTTATAATTTTT
>NW_026652283.1:73126706-73361706 GCF_009828535.3 Hylobates moloch
ATATATATATTTTTTTTTTTTTTTTGTATTTTTAGTAGAGATGGGGTTTCACCATTTTGGGCAGCCTGGTCTAGAACTCCTAACCTCATGATCCACCCGCCTTGGCCTCCCAAAGTGCTGGGATTACAGGCGTGGGACCCTGAGCCCTGCCAACATCTCCCTGTTTCACCCACTGTCCCCGCTTCCTGCCATAACCATTCTTCTATCCTGTTTCTATTGTATTTGATTTTAAAAAAAACATTCCACATGTAAGTGAGATCATGTAGCCTTTTTCTTTCTGTGTTTGGTTTATTTCAGTTAGCATAATGTCTTCTAGCTTCACCCACATTGACCCAAATAGCAGGATCTCCTTATTAAAAGCAAAATAATATTCCACTGTGTGTGTGTGTGTATACAGGTTGAGTAGCCTAAATTCAAAAATCTGAAATTTGAAATGCTCCAATATCTGAAACTTTTAAAGTGCTGACATGACATTCAAAGGAAAAGCTAATTGGAGCATTTTGGATTTTGGATTTTTGGATTTGGGATGTTCAATTGTTAAGAATAATGCAAATATTCCAAAACATGAAAAAAAAAAAAAAACGGAAATCCAAAATGCTTCTGGTCCCAAGCATTTTGGATAAGGGATTCTCAACCTGTGTGTGTTTCTTTATCCATTTATCTGTCAACAGGCACTTCGGTTGTTCCCATATCTTGACTATTGTGAATAATGCTGCAGTGAATGTGGGAGTGCAGATATCTTTATGAGGTGATGACTTCATTTCCTTGGGGTATATATCTAGAAGAAGGATTGCTGTGTCATATGGTAGTTTTATTTAAAAGTCTGCATTCTGACCAACAGTATTTAAGGGTTCTCTTCTCTCCATATCCTTGCCAACATTTGTTACCTCTTGTTTGTTTGCTTATTTATTTATTTACACAGACAAGGTCTTGCTGTGTTGCCTAGGTTGGCCTCAAAGTACTGGGCTCAAGTGGTCCTTATACCTCAGCCTCCTGAGTAGCTGGGACTAAAGGCATGTGCCACCTCACCTGGCTACCTCTTGTTTTTTGCTAATGCCATTCTAACAGGAGTGGGGAGATATCTCATTGTGGTTTTGATTTGTTATTTCCATCATGATTAGGGATGTTGAGCACCTTTCCATATACCTGAAGACTGTTTTTTGACTTATTTGGAGAAATGCCTATTTAGGTCCTTTGCTCATTTAAAAATCTGGTTATTTGTTGAGCGCGGTGGCTCACGCCTGTAATCCCAGCACTTTGGGAGGCTGAGGTGGGTGGATCACAAGGTAAAGAGATCGAGACCATCCTGGCTAATATGGTGAAACCCCATCTCTACTAAAAATACAAAAAATTAGCCGGGCATGGTGGCGGGCGCCTGTAGTCCCAGCTACTTGGTAGGCTGAGGCAGGAGAATGGCATGAACTTGGGAGGTGGAGCTTGCAGTAAGTCGAGATTGTGCCACTGCACTCCAGCCTGGGAGACAGAGCAAGACTCCGTCTAAAAAAAAAAAAAAAAATCTAGTTATTTGTGTTTTTGTTTTTGTTTTTTTTTTCCTGTTGAATTTTATTGAGGTTTTTTTTTTTTTTTTTTGACAGTCTCACTCTGTCACCCAGGCTGAAGTGCAGTGGCATGATCTCCAACTCACTGCAACCTCCACCTCCCAGGTTCAAGTGATTCTTCTGCCTCAGCCTCCTAAGTAGCTGGGACTGCAGGTGCGCACCACCATACCTGGCTAATTTTTGTATTTTTAGGAGAGACAAGATTTCAGTATGTTGGCCAGGCTGGTCTCGAACTCCTTATTTCAGGTGATCTACCCACCTTGGCCTCCCAAAGTGTTGGGATTACAGGCGTGAGCCACTGTGCCTGGCCTATTGAGTTTTGTTTCTTATATATTTTGAATATTTACCTCTTATCAGATATATGGTTCACAAATGTTTTCTCCCAATCTATAGGCTGCCTTTTAATTTTGTTGTTTCCTTTGCTGTGCAGAGCAGAAGCTTTTTAGTTTGATGTAGTTACACTTCTTTATTTTGCTTTTATTGCTTATGTTTTTGGTGTTTCATCTGAGAAATCGTTGCTACAACCAATGTCAAGAAGTTTTTTCCTATACTTTCTTCTAGTTGTTATACAGTTTCAGGTCTTACTTTTAGGTCTTTCATTCATTTTGAGTTGATTTTTGTGTATAGTGTAAGTTAAGGGTGCAGTTTCATTCTTCTGCATATGGATATCCAGTTTTCCCAATAGCATTTATTGAAGAGACTATCCTTTCCTCACTGTGTCTTCTTGGTGCCCTTGTTGAAAATTAGTTGACCATATATGCTTGGATTTCTTTCTGAACTCTCTGTTCTTTTTTATTGGCCTGTGTGTCTGTTTTTATGTGAGTACCCTACTGTTTTGATTACTGTAGCTTTGTAGGATAATTTGAAGTCAGGGAGTGTGATGCCTCCACTTTATTTTTCTTTCTCAGGATTGCTTTGCCTATTTGAGGTCTTTCATGGTTCCGTATGAATTATAGAACTATTTTTCTATTTCTGTGAAAAATGACTTTGGAATGTTAATAGAGATTATGTTGAATCTGTAGACTGCTTTGGATAGTATGGACAGTTTAACAATATTGATTATTCCAATTTATGAACATGGGATGTCTTACCATTTATTTGTGTCTTCTTTGATTTCTTTTATCAGTGTGTTATAGTTTTAGTGTACAGACCTTTCCCCTCCTTGGTTAAATTTATTCCTGAGTATTTTGTTCCTTTTGAAATTGTAAATCGGATCATTTTCTTGATTTTTTTTCTTTGGATAGGTCATATTTGGTGTAGACAAATGCAACTTGTTTTTGTATGTTGATTTTTTTTATCTTGCAACTTTACTGAATTTGTCTATTATTTTAACAGTTGTTTTATGAGGTCTTTATAGGGCTTTCTACATGTAGGATCATGTTACTTACAAATAGGGATAATTTTACTTCTTCCTTCCCTATTTGAGTGCCTTTTCTTGTTCTTGCCTTATTGATTTTTTTTTTTTTTTTTTTTTTGAGATAGAGTCTCACACTGTCACCCAGGCTGGAATGCAGTGGTGTAATCTTGACTCACTGCAACCTCTGCCTCCTGGGTTCTAGAGATTCTCTTGTCTTGGCCTCTCAAGTAGCTGGGATTACAGGTGCATGCCACCATTCCCAGCTAATTTTTGTATTTTCAGTAGAGACGGGGTTTCACCATGTTGGCCAGGCTGGTTTTGAACTCCTGACTTCAAGTGATCTGCCTGCCTCGGCCTCCTAAAGTTCTGGGATTACAGGCGTGAGTCACCACACCCAGCCTGCCTTATTGATCTTGCTAGTACTTCCAGTATTATGTTGATAGATGTGGCAAGAGTGGGCATTCTTGCCCTATATGGAATCTTAAGGAAAAAGCTTTTAGTTTTTCCCCATTGAGTATGATGTTAGCTGTGTGCTTCTCATAAGTGACCTTTATTATGTTGAGGAAACTGCTTTTTTTAACCGAATTTCTTGAGAATTTTCAACATGAAAGGATGTTAAACTTCGTTAAATGCTTTTTGTGCATCTGTTGAGATGATCATGTGGTTTTTAGCCTTCATTCTGTTAATGTGATCTATCACATTAATTTACTTGCATGTGGTAAATCAACCTTGCATCCCAGGGATGTACATTGTGGTCACAATGTATAATAATTCCATGTATTATCAAATTCAGGATGCTCATGTTTTATTGATGGTTTTTGCATCTATGTTTTTCAGAGATATTGGCCTATAATTTTCTTTTCTTGTAGTGCCTTTTTTGGGCTTCGGTATAATGATAATCACGGTCTTATAAAATGAGTTTGGAAGTACTGCCTCTAGTTCTATTTTTGAAAGAATTTAAGAAGAACTGTTGTTAATTCTTTTTTTAATGTTTGGTAGAATTCAGCAGTGAAGCCATCTGGTCTTGGGCTTTTCTTTGTTGGGAGGCTTTTAATTACTACATCAGTCTATATTTGTTATTGGTTTGGTCAGACCTTCTGTTTCTTCTTGATTCAGTCTTGGTAGGTTATGTTTCTTGGAATTTATCTATTTCTCTAAGTTATCCAATTTGTTGGCATGTAGTTGTTTATAACAACCCCTTCTGATCCTTTTCTCTGCGGGGGGCTGCTGGAGCTAGGGAGTTCCTCTCTGTGCTGATCACAGTTATAGGGCAGATGACAGATGGGTTGATGCAGAGAAAATGCAGCTGTTTTTTCTATTATTTTTGGGAGGTGATTCTCATGGTTGTTTTTTTTTTTTTAATTTCACTGTATTGTTGAGTCTACTTAAGTAGACTGCTAAGCTCTTCCAGAAACACTTTTTTTTCATGGACAGTTGCTGAATTGTTGCTCTTCATGGGGGAAGTGATGGCTGGGGTCTCCTACTCCACCATCTTGCTAGTGTCTCACCCTTTCTTATATTATTTTTGTAAATCAGTGAGAAAACCAAAAGTGAATTGAATTATCAGACTAAAAATGAAAAACATTTTGAACTTAAGTTACTATCTTGTAAGTTACATAAGCCTGAGAGTGAAATGTTAAGGGCTCTTCCTCACCAAAGGCAGTAAGATGAATGGAAATGGGCTAGTATTATATTTGCTTTGCTTGTTGCTACTGTAGAGCTTCTTGTTCTGAAAACATCTTCTCTGGCCAGTTTCTATGTGGGTATTAAGAGGATAATTTTGCTCTAGGTGAATTGGCTTGAGACCAAAGAAGAAGTGACAATCTTTGGAATGTTAAATTGTTACAGGGAATTCATTACAACTGTATCCTTATGAAGGAGATCCTCCTTATGTGAGGATATTCATGTTGGAACCACTTGATACCAAAATTGGGGACCAAAATTTGTATATGTAATGAGAGGAAAGTTAGTAACTTTAGATTGGACCTTCATCTTGCAAATGAAGTTAAGTGGTATGAAATGAGTGTTTAACTCTTACATTTAACAAAACATAGGTGACAAGTGAAACTATGTGCTCATTTTTAGAAGGAACAAAGAATAAAACTCAAATATCAGTTTTCATTAGGGCATATTTTTTCCAGTAAAATTGACAGCTACCATGATGGAATATCTGTCACTCCTTTGACCTTTACACTACCTTTAAAAAGAGAATCAGTTTGCCAAAAGTATACTGGAGAGGTTCCTTAGCTTTCTCTGCTGCCTCTTTAATACATTGCTACTCAAATAGTTACTTTGCAGTTCCTCTTTTGCCATCATCTTTGTTAACTATCCAAGGTCAGCAGATCCTCACTTGTTGATGACTCTGACTGATATTCAGTGGTCCCCCACAACTTCACCTTCATTGAGTGTGTGCCATGTGCCAGACACAGTGGGGGGTGCTGGGTACTGGGATGATGTGGCCCCTGCTCTTCAAGCCACACAGCAGAGGCCAGCAGGAGACACACACTTGAAGAGTAGCAATTCCAAATATAGTCTACAAAATAGTTCAAAGAATAGCACTATTCACAATAACGAAGACATAGAATCAACCTAAATGCCTGTCAATGATAGGCTGGATAAAAAAAAATGTGGTGCATATACACCATGGAATACTATGCAGCCATAAAAAAGAATGAGATCATGTCCTTTGCAAGGACATGGGTGGAGCTGGAGGCCCTTATCCTTAGCAAACTAACACAGGAACAGAAAACCAAATTACCACATGTTCTCACTTATAAGTGGGAACTAAATGATGAGAACACATGGACACATAGAGGGGAACAACACACACTGGGGACTATTGGAGGGTGGAAGGTGGGAGGAGGGAGAAGATCAGGAAAAATAAATAATGGATACTAGACGTAATACCTCGGTAATGAAATAATCTGTACAACAAACCCCCATGACACAAGTTTACCTATGTAACAAATCTACACATCCTGCACAAGTACCCCTAAACTTAAAATAAAAGTTAAAAAAAGTAAAGAATAAACAATTTCAACTCAATGTTGAGAATCCTAAATGCTCCCTGTAGGAAGTGGCATTTGAAAGGGGCAGAGTTTGAGAGATGAAATGGGATGGGATAGCCAGAGAGGGCACAGCCCAGGAAAAGCTCGAGTGAGAACACAGGATGAGTCCAGAGGAGAGTGGGTTACAAGCTGTGCAATTTATTTAGTGGCTGGGGTGTAGAAGAGGCGGGGAGGATCAGAGGAAGTTCAGGGTGAAAGATAGGGGAGGCTTCCCTTTCTTGTAGACATTATACACAAGAATAAGGTTAGTGAGTCTTTACTGACTGTCCACTAGACAGTGTAGATAGAGCCATTTATAAGATGGTGTACATGTCCTTATGGGAAATAACAGATTGTACATAATTAAATAATCTAAATTATTAAATATGTTCTGGAGTGTTTAACAGGGTTACTTAGCCTAGGCATGAGAGGGAAGGAAAGCTTCTTATGAAGCCTGTATTAGTTGTGTTTAAGCTGAGACTTGAAGGATCAAAAGGAATTTAAGAAGACGGTTGGGAAGGAGAGAGTGGGGACCTGTTAAAGACAGAGAGTATAGCTTAAAAAGGCTGGAGGTAGCAGAGAGCTGGGACCTTAGAAGAACCAAGGAAAGTTTAGAGCTGTGCTGTCCAATATGGTAGTTATAGTCACATGTGACTCTTGAACACCTGAACAGTGGCTAGTGCAACCAAGGAACTGAATTAATTAGGTCAAGAATACCAATAGAGTGGACAAGGAGAGAGGTTTTCATTAGGACAAAGAGGAGCATTAGAGGAAGATTTTGTGAGATATGGTAGACCATGCCACTAAAGGGTTGTGTGTCATGCTGGGACATAATCAAATTGGCATTCTGAGAATTGGCCTGGGAACAAGATGCAGCTGCTGGATTTCAGCAAGAAAGTGATGATAATAAAGCTGCTCCTAAGGAAGGCTGATTTGGAGTGGAGCATGGGTTGGACAGGTCAGGGTGTGGAGGGAGGAGGAGAAGCCAGAGGGAAGTGGTGGAGCATAGTGGTTAATAACACAGGCTCTGGAGCTACTATGGCCAGAGCCAAACCTGGATCTGCCATCTTTGATTTGACTGGAGGAAGGATGCATCAATTAAGTGAGCAGTGCTTGTCTCCAGAGCTGGCCCACCTCCCACAGCTATGGGTAGATAACAGAAGGGCTGCTTGAGCTTGCAGCCAAGCCCCTGGGAGCCACTGTGAATTGCTGTTTCAGGGCTGGGGTGTGGGGGCGATGTTCTCCTGTTTTTTAATTGTTTCACTTGGTACAGAAATTAAGGGCCCTTGGCAACATCTCATTCAACCTTTTTTTTTTTTTTTTGCCTTATTTGGTAAGCTTTTCACTTAACTTTTATGGAAAGTCTTTTATTCTCATCTGCTTCCCATAAGAAGATGTTTGGCAGTGGCAGAGAGTCCCAGGACTTATGGGGAGGAGTGGTTTTCTGAGGGTCCCCCACAACATTCTCATAGAGCGTGCTTTCCCTGCTTGCAGACCAAGTGGACTGATGGAGCAAATTCTCATTCTCTCTGGAGAAGACTGAGCAGTGTGGCTGGAAAGGTGGAATGAGAAGTGGGGCAGGGCAGTGTATGGAAAGTTCAGACTCTGTGGTTGCAAGAAGCTCTAGTTAGCAACATTAGAAAAGGAGTTTTTACTGAAAAGGAAGCTTATGGAATCCAAGTGTTGGGTGCTGCTGGCCCCGAGGAAGCGCTGGTGGTGGGAACCCGAGCCTCCCAGGGGATTCCATCTCTCTTGCCTTTTCTGCATTTGGGTCTATGTGGTAACATCAGCCAATCCATAGCTCTTGAATTTACCTTTTATAGATCCAGCCAAAACCTGGGAGGCAGCCCAGCTTGGGTCAGTTTCCATCCTTGTACCAGTCAGGCCTAGCTTGCTGGGAATGGCCACATGGAAAAAGCAAGGCTTCTGGGCAGCCCTTTCCATGGTCGCTTAGGGCAGGGGCTCTGTCTGGTTGTTTTCAGAATCATATCATATCATATCATATCATATCATATCATATCATATCATATCATATCTGTACCAGAATTACATACTATAAATATATAATAACCTAGAGGGTATCTAGGATATTATATCAAAACTTACTCCAATACCCACGTTCTCCCCCCCATACCTGTTTTGTCCCCAATCACTCTGATATAATGCTTTTTATAAGGAAACTTTTTTGATTCTGCTCAATTTTTCATAAAATCGGCTACTTACATGGGAGAGGAGGGACACAACCTAATTTTATATGGTATTCATGAAATATATTTTTTGCGGTAAGGCGGGTTGACCTATAGAATTGCAGTGAACGTACATCTTCCAAGAATTAAAATGCACTGTGTGTGAAAGATTACATTTGAGATAATCATGATTTATAAAGAAAAACATAGTTTTTTGGGCCAGGGGCAGTGGCTTACGCCTGTAATCCCAGAATTTTGGGAGGCTGAGGCGGGTGGATCACCTGAGGTTGGGAGTTCGAGACCAGCCTGATCAACATGGAGAAACCCCGTCTCTGCTAAAAATACAAAATTAGCTAGGCATGGTGGCGCAGGCCTGTAATCCCAGTACTCAGGAGGCTGAGGCAGGAGAATCACTTGAACCCGGGAGGTGGAGTTTGCTGTGAGCCGAGATCACGCCACTGCACTCCAGCCTGGGCAACAAGAGCAAAACTCAGTCTAAAAACAAAAAACAAAACAAAATTAATTAATTAAAAGAAAAACATAGTTTTAAGGTTCAAAGCAGCTACCTGGTGAATGAAAGAGATACAATTTTCATATACTAACTACTGTGGTAAATATTAGGGGTAAAATGAAAATAAATCAAAGTTTAAGTTGTACAAAGTGGAGTTTGGGGCACTCTCTGTGATACATTCTGCTTCTCCATCTCGAATATCATGTGAACAAAGGTACATTTCCAGTTTATATCAGGGTTGGCAAACTACAGCCCATGGTCCAAATCCATAAAGTTTTTTTTTGTTTGTTTGTTTGTTTGTTTTCTTGAGACGGAGTCTCGCTCTTTCGCCCAGGCTGGAGTGCAGTGGCGCGATCTTGGCTCATTGCAAGCTCCGCCTCCCGGGTTCACGCCATGCTCCTGCCTCAGCCTCCTGAGTAGCTGGGACTACAGGCGCCCGTCATCATGCCCGGCTAATTTTTTGTATTTTTAGTAGATACGGGGTTTCACCATTCACAGGATGGTCTCAATCTCCTGACTTCGTGATCCGCCTGCCTCGGCCTCCCAAAGTGCTGGCATTACAGGCGTGAGTCACCGCGCCCGGCCAGTACATAAAGTTTTATTGGCGGACTAGCACACCCATTTGTTCACACATTGTCTCTGGCTGCATTCAGGCTACAGCAAGAGAGCTGAGTAGCTGTGACAGAGACCGTATGGCCTGCAAAGCTGAAAATATTTATTATCTGGCACTTTACAGAAAGAATTTACCAATTCCTACTCTAGATCATCTTGGTCAGTGAGTTTTAAAGGTGCACTGCAGGGTCCTAGAGTCTAGGATCTACTGTGAGGTGAGACCCAGCAGGGCAGGGCATCTGGCCCCCTAGTCCTGCTGCATCCAGAGGAGTTTGGCTGCCCTTTTTGCTCTGTCAGGCTTCTGTGCATGACTTGATATGAAGAATGAAAGGATTATCCTACTTAAAAAATCATATATAAGCTGCTGATCTGAAAGCACAGGGATGCATTCAGAAGAGAGAGAAGGTCACCCTGAATATGTCTAATTATCTCCATTGTGAACTGAAGTGGCTGGTACTATGACATGATGTCTCCAACCTAAAAAATAAAAAATCCTTGAGAATTTGGAAGTCAGGATAAACCTCTGTAATTACTAACATGCTGAGAATTGCTTTTACGTCTCTGGCAGTCCACTTCCCCTTTTTTGTAGACAAAGATGATAAACTTCATTCTGTGCTAGCATCAGATTTTAAAAAAGAAAATACGACTGGAGTTGACTAATGGAGTGAATGTCATACACACAAGGCAATGGCTGAAAAGCAAAATGTGCCAAATCCTCTATATTTGTCCTAATTGTTAAAGCATCAGCATGTTAATTTGGCCTGGAACCTGATGCCATGGAAAATGGCCTTTTACTTGGCAAATTCCTCAAGTATTGCTATTTTTGTAACTTCAGTGGAATATGAGCTGCTAGAGTTATTCAGGGTGGGAAATGGAGCCTTAGCATTGGGCAGATAAGGATGAGGCTGTTTGGTTTGATGTAGGTTAAATTGCCTGAACTGCAGGTGGTTCTCAAGCTTGCCATCCCTGATGAAGACTGTAAACCATGACGCATTAATGTGTATTATAAACCAAAAGAATTGAAATATTTTGCCACTTTACTAGGGCAGAAACTTGGAACATATGTTTGGAAATGAATTTTCAGTGTTTTAAATCAGAGAGGATGGGATTTATTGTTGAACCAAGCACAATTTTAGATATATATGGATGAAGGTCATCTAGAGGTGTCCAGAAGATCACCTGGAAGGGAAAACCCAGAAGAGATTGGGGGTGGGTAGCACTTGTTTCATTCCAGTGGTTTCACACATATTATCTCATTTAATACTCATGGTGACCCTCTGAGGTAGAATTATTACCCTCATTTAAAAGATATGGAAGCTGGTTAATTCTTCTCAGGGTCACAAAAGTAAATATTTAAACATATGGCCTGTATTAGTCCATTTTTACATTGATATGAAGAGATGCCTGAGACTGGGTAATTTATAAAGGAAAGAGGTTTAATTGACTCACAGTTCCGCATGGCTGGGGAGGCCTCAGGAAACCTATAATCATGGTAGAAGGGGAAGCAGGCACCTTATTCACAAGGCAGCAGGAGAGAGAGAAAAGTGAAGGAGGAACCTCCAAACACTTACAAAACCATCAGATCTCATGAGAACTCATTCACTATCATGAAAACCACATGGGGGAAATTGCCCACATGATTCAATCACTTCCTTCCCTCAACACATGGGGATTACAGGTCCCTCCCTCGACATGTGGGAATTACAATTCAAGATGAGATTTGTGTGGGGACACAAAGCTAAACTGTATCATGGCCCAGTCTTTTTGTTACATCAGGCTGCCTCCCATAAAAAAAAATTTCATGGAAATTAAGTCAGTGGTTACAACAAAAGAAAAGATAAATTATGAAGTTTTCCTGGAAATCAACAGCAAACTCTCTCGACATATTAAGGAGAGAAAATAGATCTGTCTCAATTACCTGGATGTTGGGATAATTCTCGTTAGGAGCTATTAACTTCAAAACCGCAGTCATCTCATGTTAGTTTAATTTTGTGTCCAACTCTCTGTTATTCAGTACTCACTTTATTTCAAGGTGATTTTAATCACCTGTTGGAAATGAGCACTTAGCAAGTTAATACTTTTGAAATATTAACCAATGTGATTTTCATTCATGGTAAGTACTGGTTGTTCCTAGTTGTCTCTGCAGGTCTCCTGGCAATTCATAGGCATTCTTTCTTTCTGTGGAAGGGGTAATGGCTCACTTTAAAGCTTTCAGACAGAGTTTTAAAAAATTACAGTAGTCTGAACACCAAGTTACGTTTGATTTGCCATAGCTAGCCTTGTGGAAAGAGAGACGATTTTTCTTGTCCTTGTAGGGGAAGATCCACATTGAGAGAACTGTCTTGGAGTTTATCTTTAACCTGCTGTGTCTCAAGCTATAATGAGCTTACCATGTACCTGGGAATCTTGTCAAATGCAGCTTTCAGTTAATTAGGTCTGAGGCGGAGCCTGAGATTCTGCTTTTCTAATTAGCTCCTAGGCGACGACATTCATGCTGCTGGTCCGCAGACCACTTTGAACAGTGAGGGTCTAAGCCATAGAGTAGGGAATGCCTAAATGGCAGGAGAGCACTTACCCAACCCAAAGGAAAGAAAGAATTCAACCCACTGGCAGAAAGAGATGGATCCAAGGGGACGTGGTTGGACTTGCAAAGCAGATGGGTGAGTGAGTAGAGATTCCCTGCACTCTGCCTCATTCCAGGTGAGGGAAGAAGGAAATAGGTGTGGGCTCCTCAGATCCAGAAGTTTCTCGAAAGTATCTAGGCTATATATTCCTCAGGAAGAGCCCAGAGAAGCAGGGTAAATGAGCTTGCCTCCCAGGGCAGGCCAGGGAGATGAGATGATGCACATTTAATAGGCCTCTTGCATGGTCAAGTTGGTAGTGGCTGAGGACAGCCTTATAGGACTCAAGCTCCAGTGTGGTGTGGCGAAAGCAGTTGCGGGGTCTTGAGCCATCAAAGGGAGCTGAGACAGTTGGAAAACTAGGGAAGCCCAGGATGGGGATGAGAAGGACTCAGAGTGTGTGGACCTTGTTGGAGTCTGTGGTGGGGGTTACAGCCTTAAGTAGTTGATGCCAGAGGCCAACACCTAAATGTGGGTGGCGCCAGCTGTTCTCACACATCCATAGAAGGCAAGTGTGCCCCAGAGGCCACTTTCCCAGTGTTAAGAAGTTAAAGGTAGATGAAAAGATGGAGAAAGGAGAGAGTCTTCAGGGACAGGTGTGAACAAATGATAACTGAGTTACTTCTAAGTCAAGATTAAGGCCGTTGTCCCTTTATTCTCCACTAGGGGATGGAAATAAGAATTGTGAACTACGTTGAAATTTCATTATGGAGATACAATATTTGTATACCAAATAAAACATTGTATTTGGCACATGGTCTTTGAATAATTGCTACAATAATTTTTCACCAGAATTAGTTAAATTATTATCTTCTTTTTTCACATTAGTGACTAAACTATATTTTTTGACTAACAGGTGTTAGATATAATGTTCTTTATGTGTATTATTACACTTAATTTTGGAAGTATGTACAGTTATTTAATATTGTGAGGCAGAGACTATTGTTATCCCACATTTTACAGTTGAGGAAACTGAGGCTCAGGAAAATTAGCTTACTTGTCCAAGGTGACACAACTGATATATGAATGAGGCTGGAATTATTGATTCAACATTCATTTTGGGCTTTCAGATCCCGGCCCGGGACTTGACACATACATAATAAGAGCACAGTAAATATTTGAATGAATGAATGAATGATCGTGCAAATGTGCAACAGTGTCAGCTGGCCAGTTGGTATGTGGGGAATCCTGCTCTGAGCAAGGTAAGGAAAGAAAAATGAGCCAGAGGTGGGGCCTCCTCCTTAACAGTGAATCTGCTGTCCCTAATGTGCTAATTCTAACTCAGAGTGGAGCCTTTGAAAATACTTGCGGGTCCTGTCAGAAAATACACAGAATGTAAAAGAGCAGGATTCTATCAACTTACATTTTCAAAGTGAAAAAAAAAAAAGTGGTTTAAGGGCTCTTAAGGAATGTTGTTAACTCTTGGGCTGAGTATAGTTGGTGGAGGGTGCGTTAGAATATGTGAGGAGCCGAGGAGGTATTTCAAATTGGTCCCTGCCTGTTAGAGTCACTTTGCAACATCCCCATCGTGCTGCGGCAATCCATGGGAAAAATAAAAGGGGACGACATAAAGCAATTACAAGCCAGCTCTCTGGTGCAAAGCTGTGCCAGTTTGAAACTTGGGCACTAGCCCTCTCCCAATCCATCTAAACTAACTGACAATACTTTAGTCTGGGTTCCACTTTGCATTTGGGTCCCTGTTAATCCCATTAAAACACCAATCCTATATGCAGGTATTAAACTCTTATTAAGACCTTGAGGTTGAATTCCTGAGTAAGAGCTTTTCTTTGAGTTTGGGACATTTTTATTTTATTTTTTTGAGACAAGATCTTCCTCTGTAGCCCAGGCTGGATTGCAGTGGTGCGATTATAACTCGTGGCAGATTCGCACCCCTGGGCTCAAGTTATCCTCAGCCTTGGGCTGTCAAAGTGCTGGGATTATAGAGCCACCACAACAGACCTGGGGAGTCTTTAGAATTTGTATCTCACATATAGGAGAGGCTTCTTAAAGTCTGAGAGATGTGCAAACAAATGAGCATTTCCAGAGCCTTCAAGTTGCTGTGCATGTTTGACCTGGACTGAACCACAAGTGGTCTATACACCTACAGTTATCTCTCAAGCCTCCCATTCATAACTGAGGCTAAAATGTTCCAAATTTGGTGTAAACTGGGACAACTATTTTGGGAAAAAAGCTTGTCAACATAAATGAGTCTAACCTTTTCATTCCGTAACTCCACTTCTGGAAGATATCCTTTAGAGATGATTTTTAGTGGAGAAAACATTTTGTGCCTAAAGAAGTTGAGAGCAATTCCTCCCTTTTTTAGAAAAAGAAAACTTAAGTTTTCTTAAACAGTTTTTTAAATAAGATAAAACTTTTTTAAATAAGAGAAAACTTAAAATTTTCTAAATAGGAATCTGGCAGTGATAGAATATCATATAGCCATCAAAATGATTTTAAAAGTACCAAGCTGGGTACATTATTATTTGTATTTTTAATCTTCATTAAGTTATTATTATTACATTTTTCAGTCTTGAGAGAAGGGAGTGGTCTCTGGAGCCAGAGTTTGTGAACACATGATTCCTTCTTAGAATAACCAGCTGGTAAGGTACAGTAGTGAAAAACACTGGAACAGGTGTGAGAGTTGAAGATCTGGCTGTGGCTCATGCTGTCCCTAGAAGATGTGGAACCTGAGACCACTTAGCCAGGACTACCTGAACAAAGTACTCTGAAAGTTGCTACATAGCTGACATCTCCATAGGTTCCCTGGGGTGCCCATAAGCACAATGCACACAATTGTATTTTTTAAAAGTTTTATATGTATTTCCAAATGAAGATCTATTTAAGTTTTCAGGATAGTTTGTAATAATATCCCTGGAAGCTGCTTTTGTAATTCCAATGTTAGCATCCCATGTAATATTTTCTTCAATTGGGCAAATGTAAGGCATGCCCTCTCTTTTTTTTCTTTTTTCTTTTTTTTGAGACAGAGTTTCACTCTTGTTGCCCAGGCTGGAGTTCAATGGCGCGACCTTGGCTCACCACAACCTCCGCCTCCCGGATTCAAGCAATTCTCCTACCTCAGCCTCCTAAGTAGCTGAGACTACAGGCATGCACCACCATACCCAGATAATTGTTTTGTATTTTTAGTAGAGATGGGGTTTCTCCTTGTTGGCCAGACTGGTCTCAAACTCCTGACCTCAGGCAATCCGCCCACCTCGGCCTCCCAAAGTGCTGGGATTACAGGCGTGAGCCACCGCGCCCGGCCAGGCATGCCCCTGTTAAAGCTATTATTTTATGCTGTAATTCTTTGGTTTTCGATGTCCACAGTCATTGCTAGATATTGTGGTTGTCCTTCAGGTTTAACCTTAGATGGAACATGTATGGGAGACATCAGAAATAACTCACACACTCTTAATTTGTGTTTTTACAAAACTATAACAATAAAACATATAGAGATGAATGATAACATTAAGATCAATTTTCAGCCAGATTAAAAAATAATAACCATAAGAACTTGGAAGGAAAGTATTATTTTAGGTTTTAAAATCAATATTTATTTTAACTGTAATAGGATGTCCAAGCCTAATAGGCACTTAGCGTGAAGCCTCCAGACCTCCCACAGGAGAATTTTAATGCTAAGGATGAGGAGCAAGGGGGAGCACCTTACAGCCTCCCTCCCGCTTTCACCCAGCCCTCGGGTTACAAAGACACACCTGCCATGGAACTTGACCAGCTATAAGGCAGCGCTGAGAACCAGGATGAGTTACTTCAATTACTGGGGCCCTCCTGTGTAAAATGTGGAGGCAAGAGTTGAATTAGATTAGTGTTTCCCAAACATTGTTTTGAGAAACTCCGGCACTCTATGAGGAGTTCAGAGGCATCTACAAGTAAAGAGTTTTCCTGATTGAATACAAGTGCGGAATACCACATCTCCGTTGAGAGATTTCCAATATAGGTTAACATATTTAAGGCTGTGAGATATCCTGTGGTTAAGATGTGTTTTCCACAGCGTTTCACCCAGAATATGTTAAATGCATCTGATGGCAGAATCCTGCTATCAAGAAATATACTTTGGGAAACACTGAACTAAGTTTCTTCTTAGCTCCAAGTTTCTACAGTTTTAAGTATGCCATCCAAATGTTGCTTAGCAACATTACAGCCACCTAATTTGCCCACTAGATGGCACCCTTGAATGAGATTTATTTTTTTCCTCTTGCCTGGTTTCTCTTTGGATATTTTTGGACATTGCTTTTCCCCGTGTACCAGGAGAGTGCAGATCAGTTATTAAATTGATTTTAGGGCCATTCTGGTAACATTTTACAATCCATTTAAAATAAAACAGTTGTATCAACTGTAGGGATAAATACCAGCCAAGATTGAAATAGTATATGATTTTTTGAGCTTTTTTTCTTTTAAACTCACTATTTGAACAATACTGATAATGTCTTACTTTTTTGCATTTTACAGAGTTTAGCCAGACAGAATTTAATTGGACATTTGGGTTGTTCTATTGATCAACTTGAAAGGTTGGATTGTGAGGCTGTTGGGAACTTTCTGTAGTTTCTGGTGCAGTTGGGAAACTTCTTTAGTTTCTATGGTGGGTGAGAAATGTCTTCAGCCCTTACATGTATATAACTTTGTTTGGGATCCCTGCAATATTATTGTGTTTAGATGGCAGCGCACCTTCAGAAGGTCTCACTCTCCAGGCAGCCTGTGTTAAGTGGTCTCTTAAAGTCTCCTTTATGTTCTAGTAAGTTTTTGATTGGCTCTTTATTCAACATAGTTTGCTATTAGGCATTAAGATTTTGCTGGTTTGCGGATTCGTCAGTTAGTCCGTCTTTCACTGGGTCTCACTGTTATAAGGTTAAAGCACCTTAGCAACTCCCATCCCATACTTGGAGTTCATGGAATTTCACACATCCATTTAAGTGTGCCCATGAGTTTTGGAAAATGGAGGCAACTTTACTTAGGAATAGTCATGCTTCAGGTTTGTTCAACTGACAGATGTTTACCTATTAGAAATGTATGCCTTTTTAATGATGGAAAGGGAGCTTTTAAAATATATAATGAGGGGGCTTCCTGAACTGCTTCCTGAATTACCTGAATACTTGTGCATATGTGGGGTGGGTGAGAAGCCAAACTCTGGAACATGCGCCTCACCTTGCTCTTCTGTTCCAGTTTTGGTGTATGTACTGCTGAAGCGAGCATGTCATCTTGCTCTTTCAGTGCTACATTTTGAAGGTGAACTATTTGTAAGCCCTCTTAGATCTTATTCCAGGAAAAGATTCTTTCTGAACCCCAAATAGCACTCCAAGGACGTTAAAATTCTCATACTTCCTAAAGGTAAGCTGTTTGAATAGCAGTTTTCTTAGTGTGATGATCTGATCTACTCCTGTCTCTTGCCTCATGTTGTGGGAGCTTTTTCTTTGCTTTTTCCTCCATAATATACAGCATGGCATGGGCCCTAGTTTTTAGTTTATCTTTGGACTTTAGATTTTTAGGTGGTGTGGTGCAAAACCATCTGTGGGTGCACTCTTACCGTGTAAGAATATCCATTTAAGAAATTTGATGCAAATTTTGTGAGTGTGGTTTATAATGGAAATGTCAGATAAAATGGATACTAATCTTAGTTCATACATATTGAGAACTTACTGTTGCAGGCATTGCGCCCAGCATTTTACATATATTAGCTCATTTAATACTCACAGCAACCTGTAGTGTGTAGATGCTATTGCTATGACATTTTCAGTTGAAGAAACTGAGGGTTAGAAAGGTTAAATAGGTGGCTGGGCGCGGTGGCTCACGCCTCTAATCCCAGCACTTTGGGAGGCCAAGGCGGGCGGATCACGAGGTCAGGAGATCGAGACCATCCTGACTAACACGGTGAAACCCCATCTCTACTAAAAATACAAAAAATTAGCCGGGCGTGGTGGCCGGTGCCTGTAGTCCCAGCTACTCGGGAGGCTGAGGCAGGAGAATGGCGTGAACCCGGGAGGCGGAGCTTGCAGTGAGCCGAGATCGTGCCACTGCACTCCAGCCTGGGCGACAGAGCGAGACTCTGTCTCAAAAAAAAAAAAAAAAAGGTGAATTAATGTCACATGCTTTGTAAGTGGCCCAGCAAGGACTGCAGACAGGTCTCTCATGCCTCATGTTTTACCAGCATATGTATGATATGAAATATTTGCATCTTAAATGTTTTTAAAACATGCATATGCATCCTTGTAAGGTTGAGGCGGGCTAAGCTGAGTGGTCACAATGTAGCAAGAAATTCTCCTGATAATAAGAACCCAACTGCCAATTTTGCTCTCAGCTCTAGACACCAAGATTTCTTGGCCTGATGGCCTCATGTTCAAATATGTTTGGCCGTGTTTCTCAAAACACTGAGTTACTATACTTTGCATTAACAGTGCTTGGCTTTGTCTTTTATGCAGAAAGCCCCTCCAGGCCTCTGTAATGTGCTAAAAAAGATCTTGTCTAAAACTCATGAAAATAAATAACATAAACTGTTCTGAATAAATTTGAATTAAGTGAACAGAACCCTTTTCTGTGTACGTGTATTGCATACATACAGTTGTGTGTGCCTGTGAACACGTGTTTTGTTGCTGGGTCTAGGACCAATATCCTCTGTAGTGAAGAATATCTCAGAATTTCCATTATAAATTATTTTAGAGGTTTATAACTAATACTGTAAAAAATTCAGCACTGCCTGGAATGTATTTTATTGTGTTTACAGAATTAGTTATTGCAAAGAAGCATGTAGAAGCAAATATGTCTTTGCCTTAGCCATTTGAGGTGGTGCAAATGTTTGCATAATTGTTAGCAAGGATAGGAGGCTATTGAAAGCAGAGTAGGGAGCTCAAGGATTCAGGAGATAAAGAGTAACAAATCAGTTTGTTTCGGGATAACTGAGGAGCAAATGGAAAATTTGATCTTGAATGTTGATTATAAATAGGAAGACCGTGCAGCATATCAATACATTTTGTGGCTAAATCTCATTTTTAAAAGAAATTAATTGGTAGTAGGGCCAGGCACAGTGACCCACACCTGTAATCCTAGCAGTTTGGGAGGCCGAGGCAGGAGAATTGCTTGAGGCCAGGAGTTCAAGACCAGTCTGGGCAATATAGTGAGACTCTGTCTGTATAAAAACATTTTAAAAATTACCTGGGCATGGTGGTGCATGCTTTTAGTCCTAGGTATTCGGGAGGCTGAGGAGGTGGGAGGATCTCTTGAGCCCAGGAATTCCAGGTTACAATGAACTATAATTGTGCCACTGAACTCTAGCCTAGGCAATGGAGCAAGACTCTGTCTCTAAAACAAAAAATAAACAAACAAACTAAGGAAAAGAATTGGTAGGAATGAAAAAATTACTAGAATTATTAGAGGAAGATAGGTTTACTCTTACCATCAAGACCAAGACTTAACTCAAAAGTCACCTCATGTGGAATGCCTGCAATTATTATTAAAAGGTATTGGGCACGTCCTGTGTTTCAGATAGCATGTTAAACTCTTTACATGAGTTTTCTCATTTGTTCCACTGAGCAAATCCATTTTGCAAAGGAAGAATCTAAAGATCAGTGGGAGGAAATAACTTGCTGAAGGTCATAGAGCAGGAGCTGGTAGAAGAGCTGATTAACTCAGGGGTCCAGGAGCTTGTAGTCTGTACCACGGTGCGCCTAGCCATTCCTCATTTCCGTGATGCACTGACATTCCTTTACCCAGTTGTTTTCAGCTCAGGGGCTCATTAGAACCATCTGAGAAGTTACTTCCCACCCACCACTTTATTCTTGGTCAGTCTTCAATAGTTGTGAGAAGGATTATTTCTCTAATGAAAGCATAATTATTACATACCCCAACCATTTAAAATTTGCACCAGTTTGTATGGACTGGGCAAAAGCCAGTAAATGCTTAGTAAATGCTGGGCCTTTGCAAAGCATTTGCTAAGCAAATTAATAGATTACACTGAAGCAGAAGGGAAATGTTTTTATCATTAAAGAGCACAAATTACTTTCAAGCATAATAGAAAACTATTCATTATAAACAAATTGATAGGAGAACTTCAGGTCATTTTTAGATTTATTAAATATGCTTCTTAGGTGTGTGTATTCATAACATATTATTAGCCTGATTGATTACTTGCTTTTAAAAAGTCATTTCTAAGAAAAATGTTCTATAATTCTAACTTTTAATTGCATAAGAGTTGGGCTCCCCACCCCCCTCCCCCAGTTGAAATTAATGTTTGCTCTGTGATGCACTGTAAGTCTTCTTAATGTCATGTTGTAGCTGGGTGTTTTGTCCTACTAATGGGATTTGAAATTTTAGAAAGCAGAATCTCATCTCTTACTTTTTAAAGTATCCACACCAGTTTTTAGATCTCTGCACCCTGCAGGTACTCTATGAATGCATACCCAAGGCAGTGACTGCTTGGGCAAAATAAAACTTTAGTTGAGGAAAATGCAGAGTTCCATTCATCCTGTAGGCACCAGATGGCTGGTCATACTCATATGGATTGTTTATGATCCATGTCCATGGGATCCATCCATGCCGAGCCACACCAGTTGTTAGATAGTTGAATTTGACTTCTGTGAAGAAGCGAGAATTCCTGCTATACAAATGATAAATCCTCAAATGTGTGCTGGGTTTTCTGGATGTCTTCAGGGCACTAAGTAGGGAAGACAAAGAGAAAGACTGTACCTGTTCTACTGGTGTTGATTTTGAACAATTTCAGAAAAGCCAAATGGTCCAGTAGTTAAGAGCTAAGGGTCTGACATCACTGGAATCAGGTTCAAGACATCATTCTGCCGCTTAGCAGCAGTGTGGCCTTAGACAAGACACTTATCTTGTCTGAGTATTTCTCCATCTTTAAAATGGGGGGCATTGTGAGGATTGAGTTAATCTGGAAACATGATTGGAATAGTGGATGGCTAACTGTAAACCTCAGTATGTGTTATCTTTTATTATTATTATAATAAAATGAAACTAAAAAGTTTAGAACTGCGGTTATCAACAGGGGAAGATTGTGCCCCCACAGGAGATTTGGCAATGACTGGAGACAGTTTTGATTGTCACCAGGTGGATGTGTATGTGGGAAGGGGCACTGCTGGCACCTTGTGGGTAGAGGCCAAGGATGCTGCTAAACATCCTACAATGCACAGGACAAGCCCCTCGACAAAAGGGTTATCTGGTCTCTAATGTCAATGATGTCAAGGTTGGGAAATCCTTATTTAGAGCCTAATAAACACAGCTAAGTCAAGATAAATTAGGCAAGAAAAGTTGAAATATTAAATCACCCTGGCATATTATGGGATGACAATTCATGAAGATGAGTTTTTTTTTTTTTTAAAGAATCTGAGGAAAAACTGACGATTAGGGAAGAAATACAACTCAGGAAGGATAAAAGAAGTTGCTTTTAGGAAATAGGCCACTTGAGGACATAAAAGTTGGTGGAATAATCTTGAAAAAGCCATGCAACCTTTATTTGGGGATTAAGCTGCTAAAAGGCATGTTTCTACTGCCATGTCTAGAGCTATCTCATAAAGGAGCATTCAGGTAGGGAAGGAAATTTTGTGGCTTTTAAAATACAACTAAGGGCCGGGTGTGGTGGCTCACACCTGTAATCCCAGCACTTTAGGAGGCCGAGGTGGGCGGATCACTGGTCGGGAGTTCTAGACCAGCCTGGCCAACATGGCGAAACCCCATCTCCACTAAAAATACAAAAATTAGCCTGGCATGGTGGCATGCACCTGTAATCCCAGCTACTGGGGAGGCTGAGGCAGGAGAATCGCTTGAACCCAGGAGGCGGAGATTGCAGTGCACTCCAGCCTGGGTGACAGAACAAGACTCTGTCTCAAAAAAAAAAAAAATAATAATAATAATAATATGACCAAGAGTGTATATCTATTAACACACACACACAACATACCACACACACACACACACACACACACACACACACACACACACACACACACACACATAAACATAGGTCTGGCAAATTGTATAGAATATTAAGTTTGGGTCATTTGGAAATGATCTCTAATCCACAGCTAGCAATACAAGGAGTACATTGCCTGCTGTACTGACATATACTGGGCCCCTTCTGTATTTCCCAAAATAATCAAGTTCAAACATTTGAGGATGAGTGGTGATACATCTCATAGTGAGTTGAATTCGTATTATGTTCTGTTTTTTGCTGTAAATGCGCTTGGTTTTGAAGACCAGTGTTAGAATGATCCTTAGTGCCCTAAAATGTGAGCAGAATTTGTATTATATTAAATACGTATTTAATTTATCATACAGTACTGTATCAATGATGGGGCTATGTCCTGAGAAATGTGACATTAGGTGATTTTGTCATGTGAAATGTCCATAGAGTATACTTACACAAACCTATGTTGTATAGTCTACTACACAGCTATGCGATATGCTCCAAACCTACATGATATGCTCCTAGGCTACAAACCCGTACAGCAAGCGACTGTACCGAATACTGCAGGCAACTGTAACACAATGGTATCTGTAAACATATCTAAATATAGAAAAGGTACAGCAAAAATGTGGTATCAAAGAAGGTAGGAGAACCATGTAGGCCACCTACCATGAATGGAGTTTACAGGACTGGAAGTTGTTCTGGGTGAGTCAGTGAGTGAGTGGTGAGTGAATGTGAAGGCCTAGGATACTACTGTATATTACTGTAGACTTTATAAACACTGTATACTTAGGTTATACTAAATTTATTAAACTTTTTTAGCTTACTGTAAATTTTTATATTTTATAAAGCTGTACATTTTCCTTATATTCTTATTTTATGAACGTTTTTCTATTAATTTTTTTTACTGTTTTAACTTTTTTGTTAAAAACTAAAACAGAAACACACACATTAACCCAGGCCTACACATGATCAGGATCATCAACATCACTGTTGATGTTGATGATCCCACTGGAAGGTCTTCAGGAGCAGTAACACGCATGGAGCTGTCATCTCCTATGATGTCAATGCCTTCTTCTGGATACTTCCTGAAGGACCTGCCTGAGGCTGTTTTACAGTTAAATTTTAAAAAATTTACGTTGAAGGAGCACACTCCCAAATCAAGACAAAACGTATAATATAGTAAATATATAAACCAGTAACATAGTCATTTACTATCATTGCTAAATAATATGTATATAATTGCATGTGTTATACTCTTATACGACTGGCAGTGCAGTAGGTTTGTTTGCACCAGCAGCACCACAAACATGAGTCATGCCTCGTGCTGCTGTTTCACGAAGGTGATGATGTCATGGTGACAGGAATTTTTAGCTTCATTATAATTTTATGGGAACACCATTGTACGTAGTGTGGTGTTCATTGTTGACCAAAACATCATTATGTGGTGCTTGACCGTATCTATATTTAATATATAATATGTAAAATATTATAGGTATCTTTAGAGTAGAATCCAACCTCTTTGGCAAGGCATCCCAGGCATTTCACAGTTGGGTCCCAGCCTACCTGTTGAGCCTTGTCTTCCACCATGTCCCTCACCCACGCTGTGCTTTCTTTACATCAGAATGATGACAATATAAACTCAACTGGGAAGTAGTTTTTTTCTGCCTCTAAAGGGAACTTGCCTCACTCTCAGATACATCACTTAGCACAGAATAGGCACTCAATAAACATTTGGTGACCGTATGACAATAGCTCCCCTTATAAAGCATGGACAATACAGCCAGGCACTGCACCTGTCTATCTTTGTGCCTTTATTCTTCCCTTACCCCAAATGATTTTCTGTTGAAATTCATCTTCTCATTTAAAATATATTTAAAAACCTCCTTCACAGGTCTTCTCTTACCTCCTCTTCAACTCTGATCCTGTCACAGTTAATCTCTTTTTCTTCAGGGATCCAAAGGACCGTGTTCTTTTTCCATTTGTTCTTTTTTATGACACCACATTGCCCTTATCCCTGTCCTGTATATGGCTCCAGGTAAGGAGCCATGACTGTACATCCTTCTATTGCCCTGTGACCTCTGAACACAGGAAGCACCCAAGTTCTGATTGAATAATTCAGCAGATCTTTTTCCCTTGTCAGCAGCTTGAGGTCCTCTTTGCTGTCATGCTATTTACTCTATGTTCACTTTGAAATGAGTCTAAAGAGATTAAGTGTAAGAACACTCTCAGCTTCTTGAAGGTGGAGGCTGTGTCTAATTCTTCTTGGTAGCCCTTTATCTAGAGTAGCCCAGAGAACATGCCCAACAGATGTCTGGGAAATGATTGATGCCTTGAAATTACTGCTAGGTGGTAAAAGCTTCTTTGTTATATATTGTTCTTGTTGTGAAAGGCAATTGATGGCCCTCAAAGCATCTGTCCAGTGAACTTAATCAGCGTATCCATGGAGTACTCTCTGTATTAGTCATACAGCTAGTGTGGGATTAATTTAGGTACTAAATATTAACTTATAAAAAGAAGGGTAAAATGGAGGGTAAAGAGCTTCCTCTAGAAGTGAAAATTAGCCTGAATAAGAGCAAGTGTGAAACGTATGTATATCAGAAGACTTTTCAGCTACATTTAGAGGTATCCTACTTTTAGATTAGTAAAATCTACCAATAAGCATACATTAACTGCTTTTTACTGGTGCCAGGTGCTCCTGGGAGAGTAAGACCAGCCTACAACATGGCCTCTGTCCTCTAGGGTCTTATACTTTCTTGCATAGCTCAGCAAACTTTTTCTTTCTTTGTTTCTTTTTTTAATTCCTCCTTTTTTTCCTTGGAAGAACATAATAATTTTCAAACTATGCAAGTTTCTCTTACATAAGAAGTTTTTAAGAAATTCTAGAATTCAATATTTCAAGTTCCAAGCTTTGAGAATTTTACATCTAATTGTTACTTCAAATTCATTTTAAAAGTTCCTAAGTATTCATTTTGTTTTGAGTTTATAAATGTAATAAATTGTGCACTTTCTAAAATGCTGCTGTCATGTATTTTATTTATTTATTATTTATTTAAATTTAATTTCAATAGTTTTGGGGGAACAGGTGGTTTTTGGTTATATGGATAAGTTCTTCAGTGGTGATTTCTGAGATTTTGGTACACCCGTCACCTGAGCAGTGTACACTGTACCCGATATGTAGTCTTTTATCTCTCTTCCGCCTTCCATCCTTCCCCAAGTCCCCAAAGTCCATTATATCATTCTTAGGCTTGTATGTCCTCATAGCTTAGCTCCCACTTATAAATGAGAACATTTGGTATTTGGTTTTCCATTCCTGAGTTACTTCACTTAGAACAATGGCCTCCATCCAAGTTGCTGCAAAGACCATTATTTTGTTCCGTTTTATGGCTGAGTAGTATTCCATGGTGTGCATATACCACATTTTCTTTATCCATTTGTTGGTTGGTGGGCATTTAGGTTGGTTCCATATTTTTGCAATTGTGAATTGTTCAGCAAACTTTTTCTTAAAGGGCCAGATGATAAATACTCCAGGCTTTGAGGGCCATTCTGTCTCTTGTAATTATTTAATGCTGCCATTGTAGCATGGAAACAGCAGCCATAGAAAATACATAAACAAGTGAGCATGACTTTGTTCAAATAAAGCTTTATTTACAAAACTGGCAGCTGGCATTTAACCCATATGTCATCATTAGTTGACCCCTGCTCTAGTGTGTAGGTGAGTGTGTATGTATGTGGATATGTGTTTGCATGTAAAACTAGTGTTAGAGTGTGTGCTTTTTTATGCCAACATTTGTAGGAACTCTGAGATGGAAGAGAAAGCTGGTCCAAAGTAGTAAGGGAAAGACTTGGTGAAGGGGGGACTATCTGTTTCTATGATTGTATGTATAGCTCTATGATCTATGATCTTATCTCTATGATCGCATATACAGGAATTTTCCTTATTCCAATTTTCTATCAAGAAAGTTGTTTGTTTGGGTTGATATTCTGTAGTAGATTTGCTGGGTTGAATGGTAGTTTTATTTTTAGTTCTTTGAGAAATCTCCACACTGTTTTCCATAGAGCTGTTATAAATTTACATTCCTACCAACAGTGTATAAGCCGTACCTTTTCTTCACAGCCTCACTGACATCTGTTGTTTTATGACTTTTTAATGATAGCTATTCTGACTGGTGTGAGATGGTATCTTGTTGTGGTTTTAATTTGCATTTCTCTGATAATTAGTGATGTTGAGCATTTTTTTCATATGTTTGTTAGCTGCTTGTGTGTATTCTTTTGAGAAATGTCTGTTCAGGTCCTTTTCCCACTCTTTAATATGGTTATTATTTTTTTTTCTTGTTGAGTTGAGTTCCTTGTAGATTCTGGATATCAGTCCTTTTCATGTCTTTCACAGCAATGTGGATGGAGCTGGATGCCATTATCCTAAGTGAAGTAACTCAGAAACAGAAAATCAAATATTGCATGATCTCTTAATTATAAGTGGGAGCTAAACAATGGATATATGTAGACATTCAGAGGGTAAAAGTTGACACTAGGGACTCCAAAATGGGGCAGAGGAAAGGAGAGTGAGGATTGAAAAATTACCTATTGGATATAGAGTTCACAATTTGTGTGATGGGTACAACAGAAACCCAAACCTCAGCATCACACAATATATCCATGTAACAAACCTGCACATGTACCCCTGAATCTATAAAAATATTTTAAAAAGAAAGTGGTTTGTAAAGTCATTCGTTTTTCCATTTATTCTACAAGTATTTGCTAAGTGGTCGTTTTACACAAATGTTTATTCTAGCTTTTTCAAGTTTAATAGCTAGATGTGTTTTCCATATTTAAATGACTCATTTTTAAGCATATTTTTGTGTCTCTGAAATTGGACTGCGTCTCACAGTTAGTGGTGCTATTACAAGATTTTCTTTTCTCTGTGGGTATAAATTAGATGCTTCTTATAATTGTTAGTGTCTTAAATTCAGAAGAAATGTGGTAGATGATTTAGCACTGCCTTAAATATTTTTTTAAACAGGGTCATTTACTTTAGATATTTTAATTTTTACATTTACATTTACTCAGCAACTTACTAGACATGAAGATTCTGAGCACATTTTAAACAAGGATTGGAAATGCTTTTTTAAAAAATTACTATCTTCAGTCCTGACTGAGATTAGTTATTTTACATGTCTCAGTTAATGTTCTGTTAAATAAACTTCTCACATCAAGCATGACTTTTCATGTACACTTTTGATGGTTTTGGCTTGTTTCACAGATTTCCTTCTTAAAGGTAAAATGTGGACTGAAATTTCAGAGATACAGTTCTGTGGCCTGGTGAAGAAGATGGTCATAGTTCTTTGTGTCTATTACCTATAATTTTCCCTTTGTTAGAAGCACAGGATTTAAGAACAAGTGTTAGAATATGCGTGTTTTCCCCAAATTTATCTCATCTTTATTTCATTGCTCTCGGATTTTCCAAAACTATGAAGCTCTTTATGCAGGACTGGCTTAATTAGGCAAACTTGGGAAGGTTTGTAAAAGGTTTAATGTTCCCCCTCTTTCCTGTCTGTATAAATCAATTAAAATGGACTATGAAGAAACTCACACTCAAATATTGTGTAACTCTAGATTTCATTGCCCTATGTTTGTTTTCTACATTGGGGAGGAGGTTCCGCTTAACTGTACTTATGATTTATGGAAGCCAGAGATACATTTCAGCCAGTTCTGTGATATACGGGAATAGAACATACTACAGAAATATTATTTATGCCTCCAATCAGAAGGGGGAAAGCTGTTTCTTTTACTATACTTACAGTTTAAGCAGTGTGCATAGTAAGCACATCTGTCTTTGTAATTAGTATAAAAATGAGAAAAATTAAAACTCAGATTAGTATTTCACAGTTGACATCTCTAGGTACTTCTAAGTTAATGCTCCCAAGTAATAATAGTAAATACTTCTCAGTGTTTCTAGTCTTCGTCTGCTTTTATCATGGCTTTCATTTATTCTTTTTATCTTCTTTTTATTTTTTATTTTTTTTCAAACAGAGTCTCACTCTGTCGCCCAGGCTGGAGTGCAGTGGCGCGATCTCGGCCCACTGCAACCTCTGCCACCTGGGTTCAAGCAATTCTCCTGCCTTAGCCTCCAGAGTAGCTGGGACTACAGGCGCATGCCACCATGCCTGGCTAATTTTTTGTGATGGGGTTTCACCATGTTGCCCACGCTTGTGGAAAACTTCTGAGCTCAGGCAACCTGCCCACCTCAGCCTCCAAAAGTGCTAGGATTACAGGCATAAGCCACCGTGCCTGGCTCGTTTATTCTTTATAAAGTTATTGTTTGGATGCTGAGTCTTAGGGTAAACTCTTCATAATTTTTTCCCTTTGTATATTTTAGAAAGAGTCTTCAGTGCTAGGAGGTGGTTGAGGATTAATTGCCAGTTGATCATTAGAGTGTGATAAACTGTGATTCTTATGCCACATGGAGAATTTTACAGTGTAGTATTTGTGGTATTTTATGTGTGTGGATCCTTACGCATTTCAAACCATAGTTTTACTTAATGACATCCTTTTTATAGGGCATGCAACCTGAGAGGTAGGAAAGGGCAAGCCAGAAGCTGTAATTCATTTAAAGGTTTCTTCTTGAAATAACTCTGGAAAAATAAATTTTAGTTTATTATTTTTTTCTGACATCTTGAATTGCAATTTTTATGTCACTTTATCTTAAGGTACTTAAATGAAAATATAATGATTTTGTAGAACAGGTCCAAACTGTAGAGCAATTTAATTGAGTCCTGTTATTTTTAGAGAAGGAACTAGAAGCAAGTTGCTCTAGCATTGCTGGGGCCTGGAGAAGTGCTAACAGAGACCTGCAGACCAAACATCTAAGTATGCCAATGGTCCAATTAAGCTATGCCTGCCTTCTCTCCTGGGCCCTGCAGCCCTCTGCCTGGAGCCTCAGTCTCCCCTGGGCCAGCCCTGCAGACTAAAGAGGCTGTGTGGCAGCACTGATCTGCTGGAGCAGGGCTGGGTGGGAGTCGGAAACACGCCCAAGACTCCTGGTCTCACCAAACCTGAGCAGGTGGTAATGGCCTGCTCAAGCTCCCCAGGGAGGCAAGTAAGGCAGATTCTTCACTTCCAGGCCCCATTTGTCTGACTCAGGCCTTCCAGGGGTTCTAATGCCTCTCAGACTACATCCTCTGAACAAGGAGAAGGGAGGCAACAGAGTTATCTGGGGGATCCTGTCTACCTAAACACTAAACACCTATTTCATCTTGGTTTCCAAGGACAGAGGCTGTGGTTCATTCTCTCATGGGCTCTCAGTTCGGCACCCTCTGGTCTGGAGTCTAAGTTCAGGGGAGTCCCTCACATTGGCTTAGTCAGTTATTAAATTAAGAAAACAAACAAAACTTTCACTTAAGATTGAAAAGAAAAAACCCTGCATTTTGGAGTTTGTCTTGTGCCCTCTAAAGTCCATGGCCCAGGACAAGGGTCCCTCTGGCCTAGGTCTAAGAGAGATCGAGGGGCTTGGGCAACATTATGCAGCTCAATAGTGGTGCAGATGTGATGATATCTTCTTTAGAAACTACAAATTTGTTCTGCCAATATTATAATTTAGAGTCATGCTTGCTTCTGATAAAGTGCAAAAAAAAAAAGAAGGAAAACAATAGAAAGGCAGAAATCATTTAAATAGGGTATTATTCACATTGTTATCATCCCATCTTAGGTTTTCTTTCCCTGCTGAATAAGGAACCCTTAAAACTCGCATGTACGTCGTGACTTCCAAAGAAAGAAAAGCTATCAAAACACCTTCCTGTGTGAAAATTTCTGTTTCTTAGGGAATTCAGGTGTATGAATCACTTCCTTCTGTCCTGTCATAGAAAAAAAAAGAAAGTAATGTGACTTTGTAGTTCAGCTGAGGAGGCCAGGTTGGTGTTTTCCAAAGAGGATTGCTTAAGAAAAGCTATGTTCTTAAATGCATTTCTACATAGACCTTATAGGAACAGTTTACAGATGTGGACGGCATTCCCAAGAAAAGATTTTTACAGTGACTGACATCCTCAAAACCTGCCCAGGAAAAGGAAAACGTGTCCTTTTCTCAATTTCACGTATGATTTTCTCCCTGATCAAAGGGTGGATATATCCATAGTGGCACCTGAAAAATAATTTTTTTAACAGAGTTGCTTCATAGTAAAGATGAAAGTATAAGCAACTATTAGGCCAACTGGAAGGGCTTGAGTATGGAAGATTTTAGTTTGTTCTTGCAGTAAACACATGTGGAGTCCAGGAAGGGTGATGCCGTCATCTGGTGGCATGATGGAGATCTCCACTGACGCTGGAAAAATACTAGGTTAATGAAGTATAAAATGCAGCCTTAGGCACAGGCAGGCAGGTATTTTGTGGGTTGGGGAGTCTGTGAATGGAAGTAAAATCTTAAATCTTATTGGTCTAAAGGATCTGAGAGAAGAGAGTGGGCAGAAGGGCTTAGGCTGAAAAGTGGCAAGTTGGGTCTGTTTTTGCCTCAAATTCTGCAGCTGGATGTCCTGGGAGAGGTCAGTGGAAGAACTATATGAGAGATGGTCTTCTGTAATTTCACGTTGGCTGGACCTGATGTTTTTACCAACATTTGTGTTGGTTATTCATTCAACACTTGTTACATATGTCTATTTTTGCATCGATTGGAGGAATTTTGCTTGCGTTGGCTTTACCTCTAAGCTGTGAATTTTTTAGGGCAGTACTTAGGTATCTGTTTTTCTCTCTATTCCGAGCAAAACTAGTGAAGCCTTGGAAATAGTTTGTCACTTAGTAGATGTTAGTTCTATGGAAGTAGAAAAGCAAGGTGCCCCTTAGTGCATAGATCGGACCTGCTTTCGTATTCTTACCATCAAGGAGCCCAAAATACCTCAATATAAATAAATAGGCCCCAGTGCTTGAGAAGCTGTTAGCAAAACCTTGGCCTTCAGCAGCATAGGATCTGAAACAACTCTCAAAGCACACCGTTTTCTATGAAGATACAAGTTCTCGAAAAGCCCCAAGGATGGGATACCCTCCTCTACAAAGAAGTCAGTCTTTAGAAAGGGAAAGTAATTTGGAGAAATCCACTCAGGAAGAGCATTTGCTGTTCCAGGGAAATGGCCTGCTCAGCAGATGGCCTTCACATTCAGAGCCTGGATGGTCTCAGGACTGGAAACTATCATGCTGAAATGGAGAGGAAAAAAAGTTGATTTTCTTTGAGTAGATACGGTTTCTCAAGTGATCCTTGACAAAAAAAAATGTATCGAAATGTTATTTGAAGCTCCAAATCTATATGCAGCCCTCTATTGCTCAGCTATGTACTGACCAAGGATTTACTTTTTTTTAAATAAGGAGACGTGAAGTGAGCTAAGATCATCAGGAAATATTTCTATAAGCAAAATTTCCACCGTAAGTTCTCTTGTACATTGTTTTCGTTGCCTGAATAACTTTTTCCCCAACTGCTGTCAATCGACTAAGATTATCACATCTTTCAGATCCCACCTTTCTGGTCACTTCCACAGGAGAGTGTTCTTTGAATTCCTAGTTCCAATTTGATCCTCCCACTTAAATAATTTTATATTGTTCTTTACCAGGGCTTTCAAACTGATATGTCTCTAGGAGTCAAGTGAATGATGTAAAAAATGAAAGGGACTGTTGACAGCAGAACTTTCTGTGATGACGGAAGTGCTCTGTATCTGCCTGGTCCATTATGGTAGCCACTAGCCACATGTGGCTATTAGTACTTGAAATGTGGCTGGTGCGAATAAGGACCTGAACTTTTAATTATATTTCACATTTAATTATGTAAAATTTAAATTTAAATAGTCCTTTGTGGCTAGTGGCTACTGCATTGGACTTTTCAGGTCTATGGGAAAAACAGCAGCATAAATGGGATGAAAAATGGGGGCTGGAACTTGGACTCGGTCAGGGAGACAGAAGGGAGTGTTGAGAATGGTGGAAAACCAGAAACCATATGCCCTATCAAAAAGGGGTGGATGCTACTCAGTTCCAATGAATTTTTAAAAAGAGTACAAGAGAACTCATATTTTATTGTGAAATCTTATTTTTCAAAAGAGCATTGGCAACTATCTACGATGCTAGGCCAAATTTTGCCTTGCCCATGTGTATTCATTTTGTCCATGTGTATTCATTTTGTGACTTCACTCTGAGTTCTACATGGCAAGTAGCAAATATCACTATTACAACTGTTTGTGTAATTATTTCTTTTGTGTTCTCAGTAGAAATGAAAGCTTCATGTGGACAGGGGCCATACCTATCTTGTTTACTGTTACATCTCAGTTTTCAGCTTGGAATTGAGTAGGTATTCAGTGATAGTTGTTGAATGATTGTTGGATGCATAAGGTAAAAATAAATTAAAAGCGGGATTGGGGGTAGGGGGAGAGGTTGTACAGACCAAAGGACTCTGGACAGGGAAGGCTCTTTGTGAAAGCGGTTGTTCTGCCATAAACCCTAAAGAGATCAGGAAGCATTGATTGTTTCAAGGCTATAGGGAAAAATGCTGTTGCTGCTAATACTTGTCATGATGTCTGTATCCCAACTGAAACCACTCTGTCTTAATACCTGCTATGGTTTGAAAGTGTCCCCCTAAATTTATGTGTTGGAAACTTGATTCCCAGTGTGGTGATGTTGGGAGGTATAGTCTAATGGGAGGTGTTTGGATAGTGGGGACACTGTCCTTATGTGTAGATTAATGCTGTTCTCACAGGAGTTTCTTATAAAAGGATGAGTTTGGTCTCTTTATCTCACCTTCCCCCTTTGATCTCTTTATCTCATCCTCTCGGCCCTTCTGCCATTGGACAATGCAGCAAGAAGGCCCTCACCAGATGCTGGCCCCTCAATCTTGGGCTTTCCAGTCTCCAGAACCATGATAAATAAATTTCTGTTTATTATAAATTACCCAGTCTCTGATATTCTGTTATAACAGTGCAAAATGTACTAAGACAATTCCCATAAACCATCTGAATGTCCGGGAAATTCCAGGGTTCATGGTCTAAAAAATGTTAAGAACTGTGGGCCAAGACCTTTGACTTTAGTAATAGTCTATCTAATAGAATTGCATTTTTGGGATGTTGTTATACAACTTATAAAATCTAATGGAATTAAATTCCCAGCTCTCCAATTACCCATTTGAACTTATAAAAAAAACCCACTGAAGGGAAAAGCCATCCTCTTTAGTTGTATGTGCCATTTTACTACATTCCATTTTTTGGCTATTAAGACAGTAGCTTTGGATTGAGTGAATCATCTGAGATGTATAGTACCTGAGAAATCATTTCAAGAAAAGAGTGAATTGAGTTTATTTCATGCTGCTACTCTTTGTCTTGCCTGTACTTGAGTTTTTATAGTGATTCTCTAAGATATAGAACTGTAGTAGATTCTCATTCCCATTATTGTTGTTGTTATTAGGATTCCTGTAAGGAAAGAGACACATTAAATAGAACACTTTCAGGCATATCTCCCTAAAGATGAGGACATCTGGATCTCCAAAACCTGTGATTATGTTATTTTACGTGACAATAGGATCTTGTGGGTGTGGTTTAATTAAAGACTGTAAGATGAGGAGACTATCCTAGATTATACAAGTGAGCCCAGTGTAATTACAAGGATCCTTAAAAGTGAAGAGTGAGGCAAGAGAGTTGGAGTCAGAGAAGGAGATGTGATGGTAGAGACAGAGGTCAGATTGATGTGATTGCTGGCTTTGAAGATGGTCAATGCCCATGAGCCAAGGAATGCGGGCCACCTCTAGAAGCTGGGGAAGGCAAGGGAACAGATTTACCTCTAGAGCCTTCACAAGGAATGCAGCCCTGTTGACACTTTGCTTATAATCTAGTGAGACCCATTTTGGACTTGTTACCTCCAGGAACATAGGAGAGCAAATTTTTTTTTTTTTTGGTTGTTGAGACGGAGTCTTGCAATCTTGGCTTACTGCAACCTCCACCTCCTGCGGTCAAGCAATTCTCCTGCATCAGCCTCTGGAGTAGCTGGGATTATAGGCACCTGCCACCACTCCCGGCTAATTTTTGTATTTTTAGTAGATTTAATTTTGTATTTTTAGTAGAGATGGGGTTTCACCATGTTGGCCAGGCTGATCTCAAACTCCTGACCTCAGGTGATCTGCCCGCCTTGGCCTCCCAAAGTGCTGGGATTACAGGCGTGAGCCACTGTGCCTGGCCTTGTGTTGTTTTAAGCTGTTAAATTTATGGTAATTTTAAAGTTTATAGTAATTTATAACAGCAGCAATAGGAAATTAATACAATGGTGAACAAAATGAAGTCTGTTTACAAATGTTGACTTTATTTTCCATGACAGAAATTATGACATAGGGTCTGACAGGGAAACCCATCCATTTGGCAATATTGATTGAGCATCTACAGGCACTGGGAATTTAACAGTGAGTAAACCCCATTAAAGTCCATACCCTCAGAGAGCTGCATTCCATGGAGACAGTCATTAAACAACCAGATAAACAAGTATTTAGTTGCACACGTGGTGTTATAAAAAGAAAGTGCCAATACATATCTGAAGGGGTGTTCAGGAGGGCTTTTTTGAGGAAGTGATTTTTGGGTTGGGCTCTGAAGGCTGAATGAGAATTATTAGGAAACGGGAGATAATGAGGAAGGGCATGTGTGAAGGTCTGAGGCAGAAGGCCCTGGTGCTCTTGAGGAACTGAAGAATTCTAGTGTGTAGAAGGTGCAGCAAAGAGTCTGGTGGAGTAGGCCTTGGATGCAAATACAGTGGGAATCCATGGAAACATTTTGAATTGAGAATGAATCAATGCCTACAGCATTAAAGTATCATGTCAGCTATGGTGTGGAGAAAGGATTGAAGTGGGGTGAAAATAAATAAAAAGTCTGGTGACATAATCTAAACCAGGACGTTTCTGAGAGTAGGAGGGTATGCTGTTAATACTTACAGTGGGGCAACACTAACTAGCACAGTGCCTAGCAAACAGGACACTAGGTGGCTATGGGAGTTCCCAGGTGATCAAGGGCAGTAGACCCTGGACCATGTGTTGGCTGTGAAGATGACCATTAGAGAACCCTATTAAAACATACTTTCTTCTTCCTTGGCACTAGAATACAATTTGTGAATACAAAAATTCAAACAGGTCCAGTTGCTTTGTACGCTGGCGTCTTACAAACAGGCTTGATGGTTTCCCCCACATCCGTCTCCTTTGTCTTGCTGCCAGAGAATCTATACAGCTTACCTCTGAAGAGGCACTGTGTACAAGCAGACTACTTATATGACCACAAGGATGCATACCATGGAACTTGACACTCTGATTTGCCTGGGTTTGAGCTGTGATTTCTTCAGCCTCTGTTTAAGTTTTCATTGTCATTCCTATTGATATCAAAATGTTGCGCAGTTTGCTGGTTTCTGGCAGTGATTTCCAATAGGGGACATTGTATTAGAATCACAGGGAAGGCAGCCCATAGCGCCTCCCCTGGGGATCCTCCCCACTCCTGCCTAGCGCCAGATTGTAGGGAGAAAGTAAGAATATTTGTAATCAAACACGTGATTTCTGTCTCTACTGTTTCTATCATTTTGTGTGAACCTCAAGCAAGGTTTCATACTTGGCATCTGGTATTATTATTAACTATATTTATGCCCAAATTCTGCATTATGCCTGGGAATCTCTGGTTTCTATATAGAGTAAATCTTTATTGATTTATTTTAATTTATTTATTTTTAAAATAAATTTTAGGCTAGATGCAGTGGCTCATGCCTGTAATCCCAGCACTTTGGGAGGCCGAGGAGGGTGGATTACCTGAGGTCAGGTGTTCGAGACCAGCCTGGCCAACACAGTGAAACCCCGTCTCGACTAAAAGTATATATAAAAAAAAAATAGCTGGTTGTGGTGGCACCTGCCTGTAATCCCAGCTATTTGGGAGACTGAGGCAGGAGAATCACTTGAACCTGGGAGGCAGAGGTTGTAGTGAGCTAAGATCATGCCATTGCACTTCAGCCTGAGCAACAGAGCAAGACTTTGTCTCAAAAATAAATAAATAAAAATACATTTTATTGTGTATATTTGAGTTTTACAGCATGATATTATGGCATTCCGGGGTCCCCAGCCCCTGGGGCCACAGTCTGGTAACAGTCCCTGGCTTGTTAGGAACCAGGCTGCACAGCAGGAGGCCAGCCAGCATTACCGCCTGAGTTCTGCCTGCTGTCAGGTCGGCACAGTGTTAGTTTCTCATAGGAGTGTGAACCCTATTGTGAACTGTGCACGTGGGGGATCTAGGTTGTGCATTCCTTATGAGAATCTAACTAATGCCTGATGATCTGAGGTGGAACAGTTTCATCCCGAAACCATCCTCCACTCCTGTCGTGACCACTGATGGGATACATATAGTAAAATGTTTACTAGAGTGAAGCAGATTAACATATCAGTCATCTTGAATAGTTACTTTTTTGTGGCCAGTGCAGCTAAAATAACAAAAAACTCTACTGCAACACAATTTTCTCAACCTTAGTCCAGCTGTTGTACATTAGATCTCTTAACTTGCCAATCTTACATACTCCTCCTATTTTGTATCCTTTGACCAACATCTCCCCTCTCCTCGTCCATCCATGGTGGCCACTGTTTCATTTTCTATCTCTGTATATTTTAAGCTTTATTCATTTAAGGCCTATTAAATGCAACGTGAGAGGCCAAACTCTTATGAGCTGAGTCTGAGGGCTCTCACATGATGATCTCCCTCCCACTTAAAAAGCTTCATCCTTCACCATACTCCCAAGGGCATCTTCCACTTATGGCACCCTCCACAGCCTTCTCCCAATATTCTCCAAGCCGTTTCTGTGTTTATAACTTGCTGTCTGCTATGCTCCTACCAAGGATGCCCTTCTGTTCTTACAGGTTCATTGCAAAACTGATTTCCCCAGTATAGGGGTCTGTGTTCCTTCTTATTTTTCTGTTATGATGCTAATCAGCTCATGCCTACGAGGAGTTGTTGGCCCCATAGCTATAGATCTGTGGATATCCTTGAGGCAGGGGAGGAGGGGAAAGGTATATTTCATCCCAACAGTGCCTTGCCCAGAGTTATGTTTTTAATCAGTATTTACTTTATTAAATTATGGATGCAAACCTACCTTGTTGAGTAGGTGGCATAATTCTAATTCACACAAATTCATAATAAAATTCATAATTTGTATTTTTTAATGTAGATTGATTTTCACTGAACTTTTGTCCTTTTTCTTGTTAGTTCATTTTTGTGGTATAGTTTTTTTAAAGAAATACTAAGTTTTTTTTTTTAAGTTTCCAGTTTGGCAAGGTTGTCTGACTTTTTTCTCAGTTACTTATGTTTTGCTGCATAGTCAATTTCTAGTATATTTCGGATGGCCTTTGCTTATGTCAAAGTTTGACAATGTTGCTACAAAGTCAATGTTTTTTATTTTATTTTATTTTATTTTTTGAGATGGAGTCTTACTCTGTCGCCCAGGCTGGAGTGCAGTGGCGCAATCTCGGCTCACTGCAAGCTCTGCCTCCCAGGTTCACGCCATTCTCCTGCCTCAGCCTCTCCGGGTAGCTGGGACTACAGGCGCCTGCCACCACGTCTGGCTAATTTTTTGTATTTTTTAGTAGAGACGGGGTTTCACCATGGTCTCGATCTCCTGACCTCGTGATCCGCCCACCTCGGCCTCCCAAAGTGCTGGGATTACAAGCATGAGCCACCGCGCCCGGCCTACAAAGTCAATGTTGAATTTATTTTTGAGTGCCTTTACAATCCTCTGGACTTCTCTTAAGCTTTCCTTTTAGGGAAGGCTTTCAGAAGTGTGTGGTTTGGTGTCCATGAATTCCTGGAAGTTCTGGATGGTTGGAAAATGATTCACACTGTATTAGGGCTGGATTTGCAAATCATATGGTAAAATCTTGCAGGCATTATTGGCTATCAATTACTGGACTGGAAGTAAATAAAGGAGATCAGTGTCAATGCAAATCTTCTCAGCTATGGCTTTGACATAACAGGCATTTTTTTAGAGCGGTGGTTAGCAGTATTAGCTAGCAGTATTAGCATCACCTGGGAACTTGTTAGAACTCCAAAGTCTCAGGGCCCACCCAGACCTACTGAATCAGAAACTCTGCGATTGGGCCCAGCAGGCAACCATTTAGCAAGTCCTCCAAGTGATTCTAATACACATTTAAGTTTGATAATCACTGCTTAAGAAGATAGGGGGAAAAAAATCTTTGGTGGCAATTGCCATGCATCCTGCATGCACTTGATATATACCACCTGGAATAAACCTTGGTTTTCTCTTTTGCTCTTTTGTTGATTGATTTATTTATTTTGAATCTGAGAATTACAAACCTCAATGTTGTATTTGTAGGAAAGATTCTATTCTTTATTTGGAAGACAGCTGGTAGAGACACAGGCATTTGAACAAATTGTTATAAATGTTTGCATGTGACATTAATTAGTTTTCTCATGCCTCCTTCCCTAATTGAAAGAAGTTAGCATGTAGGAAGATTTACTTTTGTTCCATCTTGGACTGCATTGCACCAAAATTGCCAGCTAACCAACAATTTTAGGAATGGCACTATCCTTGGAGCTTCCGCACATTACAAATGTCCTGTTTTACTGAAGAGCAAGCAGAGACAGAGGGAGGGAAGGTCACTCATTTAACATCTTGTAGCTAATGAGCGACTAAGCTGGGGCACACTCACGTCCCTTCCAAGGTCTGCTTTAGTTTTTTTTCCTGTTCCAAAGTCCTGCTTTATTTTTCTTACGTATTTTTCAATTCATAAAACTGGACTTTTAAAATGTGTGTGTGTATATGTGTGTGTGTGTGTTTATTGCCTTTCTCTCTCCACTAGAATGGAAGCTCCATGAAGCAGGGATTTGTTTTACTTACTTTGTAACCTCAGGGCAACGCCTGGCATGTAATGAGGACTTATAATGGATATTTGTTGAATGAAGGACTAGATTTCATAAGAATTTAGAATGAACTTCCAATATCAGAAGGAACAACAGTCCTTTAAATGAAATGCATTTAGCTTTATGAAAAACTCATGAAATTGATTTTTTGTTTGTTCTGTTGTGGACTAGTAAAAACTTGATAGCAGATTGGCACTGGCCTAGTAGCTGGAATTTTAGAGCCATTGGGTTAGGTCATTTTCCCTTCAAAGGAAAGTGGTATTTTGGTTATTCAAAACCCGTGCTATCTGATATGGTAGCCACTAACCACATGTGGCCATCTACATTTAAATTAATTAAAGTTATATAAAGTTAAAAATCTAGTTCCTCCATCACACTTGCCACATTTCAAGTGCTTAATAGCCACATGTGGCTAGTGACTACTATATTGGACAGTACAGATATAGAACATTCCCACTGTTGTGAAATGTTCTGGCAGCACAGTTTTAGACAAGTCTTTGTCTTAATGTCTTCAGATAATAAAAATCAAATGACAGTAGCAACAACTGTAATTTATTGGTACTTACTATGTGACAGACACTGTGCTATCTGCTTTGTAAGAGTTCTCTCCATCCTCTAATTCTTGGAAGAGATACTACTTTGATTTTTCAGATAAGGAAATTGGAGGTCAAGGAGAGTAAGTTTCTTAAGGCCACACAGCTGGTAAGCCAGGTTTCAAACCTAACACTGCTGCCAAAGTCAGACCTGTGAAACTGCATTCAGAGAAGCAAGATTCAGAGCCATGAGTAATTACCCTATTTTGATGTATTTTTGGATAACCATCTCTCATGTCAGACAGCAGGGTTGCCAGGATATGTGTGTGTGTCTTTCCCTTCTTGCTAATTTCATCAATAAATTCCAGCCTTATCCTGCAGGGTAAATTTTATCCCTGAATGCCTTCTCACCATTCTGATTTGGCAAGTATCTGACTCAAGTGCCTTTGAATTCCCCAGTATAAACATAAATGTTGGTTGCAGGCTCTACTCACTACTGAGAGGTGAGGGTATTTCTGATGATGTGTGATAGAGGATAGCAGAGCAACATCATGGCCCTGGCCACTTCACTTTCAGTTTTTTCTTTGGGTTGCTGGTTGAGCATTTTATCTCTGTATGTATCCTGTTGAGATTGTGACTTGCAGCACAAGGATGAAGTCCCAGGCATTCATAGACCCAGATAATCATGCATAGACCTGGAATGGAGGCTATTGGAGCACACACAAGGATGTTTTCTGAAAGATAAAAGAAGGAGAATTATAGATTGTTAGGAAAAAGCCCTTAGAGAGGCACCCTGCTTGGTTTGGGAGACTGTCCCAAAACTATTCTCCTTGAATTGATCTAATGTATCTAGGTCAGAGAGGATTATTTATTTATATGTTGATTTTTATTTTAGAGTGGATTTTTGTTTCTTATTTTGGATTGTTTTCATTTATAATTAAGAAAATATAGGCCAGGCATGGTGGCTTACATCCATAATCCCAGCACTTTGGGAGACTGAGGCAGGAGGATTGCTTGAGGCCAGGAGTTCAAGACTAGCCTGGGAAACAGAGACCCCAGCTCTGTCAAAAAAAAAAAAAAAAAGCCAGGAATGGTGGTGGATGCCTGTAGTCCCAGCTGCTTGGGAGGCTGAGGCAGGAGGATCACTTATACACTGAAGTTTGAGATTATGGTGAGCTGTGATCGTGCCACTGCACTCCAGCCTGGGCAACAGGGCAAGACTTTGTTTCAAAAAAGAAAAAAAAAAACAACTATGTCTAGATCTTACATTCTATAAAGTTTTATTTTTCTAGTTTGTTAATGCTTACCTCATTTTGTGTGGAGGCAACTGAAGAGTTAATTTATTTAGAATGATTTTCCTTTCTTATCTAGGGGATCTATGAAAGAAATGGTCTGATGCTCAGTAACTAGGCTGTGGGTCTGTTAGTGAAGTCACCACTGACAATTTTAATATTATTTTTCATGAAGAGACCAGCTGAGGGTAGTGCTTAGCTGCTGAAATTCAGGCTATCAGACATGACCTGGTTCTCTGTGGCTCAAAAAAGAGGAATATGTTCAGTGCAAATAAATGTGTCATAACTCTAACCTCTGTATAATTGTCTCAAGTTCAGCAACTGTAATTTATAATGCATTGTGTGTACTTACATCATGAACTGTCATGGAGTTCTAATTGTAATGTTCGCATACAAGGTAGCCAGTCCAGATGCTATCCTCACGTGCATAGTTGGTTGAGGGAATGCCACAATGGCAGGTGGTGGCTTCTGAGCCAGGTCTCAGATAATGTGTTGCGATTTGACTGGAAAAGATGAATTGGAAGGGCATTCCTGAGAGAAAAGTGTGTACACAGGTGAAAGGCTTGGGAAGTCTGTTGTATATTGAGAAAAGAATGCTCAGTCAATTATAGAAGTGCAAGAGATTGGCCTTCAAAGATAGGTTTTGGGGTCAGGGCAGGGAGGGTTTTGAATGCTTGGTAAAATAATTCTTTTCTTAATGCAGAAGGTGTCATCCAGGGTATTGGAGCACCACAGTTTAATGAGCTGAATCTGGCGTCAGAGCAGAAGCTATGATACATGTATGTATTATAATGCTTAAAGGCATGAGCCCTGGAATCAGACTGTCCTGGTTTGAATTTCAACTAAAATAGGTCTAAGCCCCAGTTTCTATATCTGTAAAATGGGAGTAATAATAGTTCCTACTTCTTAGGGTTATTGTGAGGATTGAATGAAGATAAAACACCATGTCATGACACTTTGCCCTTAGGCAGCACCTGATGCATATTTTAATCCTATTTTTAATTTTCTTATCACTTGGGTGAAATAGGCCTAAAAACTATTTCAATAATATATATGAGGTAATGTGTGTCCTGGAGATACTGAGAGAAGTGGCAAAGAACACGTGAATACCATTTATACTGTTTTCATTTTTTGACACAATTTTGAGTTTATCTTTTTCTCCTACTTTAACAATAAAATGCTTCCAAAAAGCACAAATGTTTCATTTAGCTCTAGCTATTAAGAAGACAATGTTTTCTTACATACATAATTCTGCAATACATAAATTATAAAGTTCTTTTTTTTTTTCCTGCGCAATGACTTTGAATTCAAGAATTCTAAGGGAATACCCTATTTATAATAATTTGAATGCTTTTAAAACCACTTTAGGCCAACTGTGGCGGCTCATGTCTGTAATCCCAGCACTTTGGTAGGCCGAGGCGAGAAGAGTGCTTGAGCCCAGGAGTTCTAGATCAACCTGGGCAAGATGACAAGACCCCATCTTTACAAAAAACAAACAAAAAACCTCCAATTTAATGGGTGATACATGGATGCAGTCCTGCTTTATTTACTGCTGGTTTTGAAATTGGCTTTATCACCTTTTCAAATAGTGGGTTTGATAAATTATTTTACTTACTAAATTTAAGGCTCAATAGTGTGATGGATGCTATTTAAGAATGATGAAGTATATTCTCATTTTCTATTTGTCATCAGAGATATCTTAATCAGCATTATGTCTTCTGCTTAAATTATAACGAACATCATTGTAAGACTGGATATTTGGCCAGGCACAGTGGCTCACGCCTGTAATCCCAGCACTTTGGGAGGCTGAGGCTGGCGGATTATCTGAGGTCAGGAGTTTGAGACCAGCCTGGCCAATATGGTGAAACCCTGTCTCTACTAAAAATACAAAAATTAGCCGGGCGTGGTGGCAGGCGCCTGTAATCCCAGCTAATTGGGAGGCTGAGGCAGGAGAATTGCTTGACCCCGGAAGGTAGAGGTGAGCTGAGATCATGCCACTGTACTCCAGCCTGGGCGACAGAGCGAGACTCCATCTTAAAAAAAAAAAAAAGACTAGATATTTGCCAAAGGAGAAAATGATCTAACCTATAGAGTTTTTAGAGCTGAGCCTCAGAATATTCCTAATTCCATGTACTAGTTAGAATGTTTTCAATTCCTTGCATAATAAAATTTACTCTAATCTTTCATTTATTATTAGAGATGTCTCGATCCACATAATGTCTTCTGCTTAAGTGATTAATAAGCCTCATAATAAGACTAGAAGCCTTCTGGAAAAAATAGCAACGGCCTCATTATCTTTGATTGCTTTAGCTTGTTACTGTTTTTCTTCTTGAATGATTCTCTGAGCAAAGACTAAAACCCCTTCAGATTTTGTACTTAAGTATCATATCTAAGAACCCTTAGATCTTACAGTTTGTCCTGTTCTGTATGAAAGAGTCCTAGTTCCATTCCGGTTGGATATTTATTAACAGTGTGACTTGGGCTGCTATTATCATTTCTCTGAAACCGCCTTTATCTGTGAAATCCAGAGCTTGGCCAAAAGTACTTTAAGAATGATAGCTCTAAGAATGGTAGAAGCACCTTCTGTGTATAATGCACTGTGCTTAGGAGTGGACATAGGACAGAACTTGCCCTCATGGAGTTTATATGCCATGGGGGAACTGTTGATAAATAACATATGGGTACCCATTAAAAACATTTATCTATTAGTGTGCAAGCCCTTAAAAGGCAAGGCCTTTTTGTCTGTTTTGTTCACTGCTGTATCCTCAATAAATAGGAATAATGCCTGGCACTTGGTAAATATATGCCGAATAAGTATATGTTGGGTATATTTTAAATATTATAACAAAGTACGTGAAGTTCTGGAAAAAAGCATTCTGTAAAATTATGCATTAATATTAGGATTGGGGCTTGTGGGAAAAATAGGACTGGTATGGACTCTTACCTGTTATAACCAAAGCATTAACAAAAACATGAATTGGAACCCCTCCCTGTCCTACCCCACCCCCCAAAAACCCATAAAGGCAGCCCAAGTAGGCATCTAAGTGCAGCTGGAAGATATTTTGGGGGATATTTTTGTTGTTGTCATTGCTCTTTAGTTATTTTACACTTTTAAAAATGCATAATGTACAAATCAGTAAAGTATACATGTCTTAAACATACAGTCTGATGAATTAAAGTAATTTTTATACCCTCTGGGTACATACCCCAAAGAACTGAAAGCAGAAACTCAGATACTTGTATACCATGTGCATAGCAGCAATATTTACAGTAGCCAACAGGTAGATGCAACTCAGGCATGCATCAGCAATTGAATGGCAAAACAAAAGGTGATATAGACATAAAATGGAATATTATTCAAACTTAAAATGGAAGGAAGTTCCAACAGAAGCTAGACATGGATGAAACTTGAGGACATTATGCTAAGTGAAATCACACAAAGGCAAATACTGTATGATTCTGCTTATATGAAGTACTTAGAGCAGGCAGATTCATAGAGACAGGAAGTAGAATGATGGTTGCCAGGAGCTGGTACAAGGGTGGGACATGGGAGAATGGAGAATTATTGTTTAATGAATATGGAATTTGAATTTGGGAAGATGTAAAAAGTTCTGGAGATGGATGGTGGTGATGGTTGCACAACAAAGTGAATGTACTTATTCCACTGAAATGTACAGGTAAAAATGGTTGAGATGGTAAATATTATGTATATTTTACCACAGTTAGAAATAACAAATAAAAAAATTTACATTTATATCATCACCACTCAGATGAAAATATAGGAAGTTTCCTGTCCCTAGCAGACCACTATGCCCCTCCCCATCAGTATTGTCCCCTCGAGGTAGCCACTCTTCTGCCAGCCCTTGAGGTTCACATACATGGATTTATATTGTATCTACTTTTGTGTTTGACTTCTTCTCTCATGGTCATGTCTATGAAATTCTTTCATGTTGTTATCCATATGTGTAACTTATGTTTTATTATTGTTCAATCTCCCATTATATGAATATACCACAACTTGCTTATCCAGTCCCCTGTTGATGATGTTGTAGTTGTTTCCTGCTTTTGTTTATTCTATGTAGTGCTGCTATGAGCATTCTTGTACATATCTTTTAGTGGACATCTTCGCTCATTTCTCTTGGGTGGAATTTCTGGGGCACAAAGTAGTTTGGTAGATACTGCTAAATCGTTTTCCCGGTGGTTTTCCTGATTTGCATTCCCACCAGCACCATGTGGATGTTCTAGTTGTGTCACATCCTCACCAGCTCATGGTGCTGTCAGTCTCATGAGATAATACAAAGGCACAAAAAAGAGTAGGGTGGAAAAGCTAGTTTTTGGGTGCAGAGGCAGTGCAGATGGAAGCAAAGCGGAGTCAGGGGGGCTTCTGTTCAGGAGGGCACAGGGAGAAGTACAATTTGGTACAACGTGAGATCCAGTAAACCTGGGGTATGCCCTTGTAGGGAGGGACCTTCACATGCTGGAGGGATTTTTTTTTTAATTAAAAAAAAAATAGAGCAGAGAGGATTTTAGCCGAACCGAAAGCTGTTTGCTTTCTTTCCTGTCGGAGGCTGTCAATGTGCTCCTATATCTTACTCCCCATTGCTTTAGAAAAATTGCCCAGGAACCGATGCAACTTCCACATTATACTGAATTCATTCCCCTGTTCACCAATTACATTTGAGCTCATTGGTTTTATGAAAACAGACCTTGTAACAGAACACATTGTATCTGTATTTAACATTAAGAATGGAGGTGAATTCTATGGGACAAGAGGAGGAAAGGATGTGAGGGTATTTGCAAAGGAGTGGTTATGGTAAGTGACTTGGAATCCAAGCAGGGCCAGTGGGGGAATGATGAGGGAGAGCTGATGAGAATGTGGTGGGATCTGTAGGTTACAGAGCACATTGAGGTGGAGGTAGTTAACAAGTAACCTGGAGGTAAAGTGAGTTTAAAGAGAAGTATGTTTGCATAAGAATTTTAAACAAGGGGCAGTTTTGGGTGCTGCCAAGGTCTTTGGAGTAATCATGGGCATCTACAATACAGCAAATTAAAACATTATTGGAGAAGAAGAGGTAAAAAATAAGAGGCCCAGGGAGTTTGGATGAGTCTGTCATAGGAAGGTAGAGGTTGCCAAGAAGGATGTTAGGAGTTAAGATGGAGAAGAGAGCTAGTGAGCCTAGGACTTCTAGACAGGACTGTTTATATGCTCTTTCTCCCTGGCCACCAGTTGAGAGTATAGCCTGGGAGTAGGGTGGAGACCCATTTGTCATTCCCGTAGTGCCTTGTACTATCTCATCGTACTTCTAAAGCTTCACATTTTCACATCTCTTTCCTGTCTTTTTGTGTATATATATATAGAGAGAGAGAGACAGAGAGAGATGAGATCTCACTCTATTGCCCAGGCTGGAGTGTGGTGACACTGTCATAGCACACTGCAGTTTTGAACTCCTGGGCTCAAACCTTTCTCCTGCCTCAGCCTCCTGACTATCTTCCCTGTCTTTTAATAACCACTTTTCGTGCACTTTTAATTTTGTACGTCTACAGAACGTTAGCAAATATTTTGAGCCTCTGTTATATTTCTAGCACCACTAGGCATGGTGCTAGGTGCTGGGGAGACAATGGCAAACAAAACTTGGTTCCTTGCAGAGGATTAATTAAAAACAATCAAACAGAAACAGTCTTCTTGCATGTGGGCTGGAAGTATTTTCTCTAACTTAACAAATGAGACTCGATTGCTCATAGGAACAATTATAAGTGAAATATAGGTCATTAAATCTTTTGTAGGTAGGTAATTTGTATCTTGGAGCAAATAACAGATATCGTTTGATTAGGATCCAAGTCCTTTTCACTGGCTGAAATATTACATATTTTCATTGGAAAAACAGTTGAATAGTAGAAAGCATCTCTGTTGCAATAGTACTTCAATAAACAGAAAGATGACACAATTGCATGAGGTGCAGTTCCGATTGCCATAAATGCTAGTGCTTAGAAAGGAAGATTGTTGGTTCTGAGGATGTGAAGTTCCAGCTGGATCCCTGTGAGCTGGGCCTGAGTGTTTGCCTGCCTGGTCATTGGTAGGCTGGAAGCATCAATAGGATGACATCCTATTTTCCTTCAGAACATAGGACTTCCTTTCCCTTGATGTTAGTGTCAATGCTACCTAAACACTACGTACCAGGAACACACCTGTTGTTGATTATATTGGTTTTATCACTTGTTGCAATGAGGGAGAACATGCATCAGTGCAGAGACTTAGTAAGAAGGTATTAGACAATAGTCTAATTTAGGGTTTCAGTTTGGGTTGGGTGATTCAGGCAAGGGTCTAAAGAAGTGAGATTTTGCTGCAGATTGGAAATTGGGCACAATTCTATGATTGGGTATCTCAATAAATGTTATCTATAATGAAGACAATAGAGCAAAGATAAAATTTTCATTGGTAAATAAGAAGCAGTCACTTATTTTAGCCAAGTGAAGGAGGTGTTTGGTATTTTATGGGTGGCACAGTGACATTATTGTCTGTGCTTAGACGAAGTTATGATGTGGCCTTATCATGGTCTCAGTGTAACCTTGTCTGAAGTTGGTGTTCCGTGAGAACTATTATGTCCAATTGTGGATTATCATGGCCTGGTGTGAGTGCCAGGCCAGCTTTGAGATGTCAGATAATGCTTTTTTCCCCCTTTTTTTTCATTTTTTCCCCCTTAGTAGTATGCTGATAGCTTCAGGGATCCTTTTGAAACAGTTAACAAATGGGGAAAAAAGGAGGGGGCACATGGTGGGAGTGGAGAAAATCTTGAGAGATTTTACTAAAGAAACCTAGGAATAGGGTAGAAGGCAAGAGTGAGGGCAGGAGAATATGAGAAGAGCTGGGTGTTCATGATAAAGGACTTGCCCGAGGACACATGGACAGGGAGAACCAGGGAATAGGCAGGAGGTATATGAGGAATGGGAGCAGGTCCCCTCTTACCAGAGGCCAAGAAAAGAGTTGATAGGAAATAACACTCCCAGTGAGAAAGTTAACTCTGGGTCACCTGCCAACATTGTGTTGGTGGTCGTGTAAATCCCTTAGCATGTTCCTGGCTCATAATGGGTATTCAGTTTCTCTGATTTTTATTAGTATTTACTTATTTTGATTAGTATCTCTTGGGGCCTCCCAGGAAGTAGAATGTGGAAGAGAATAATGTGCAGTTGTTTCTATGTAGAATACATGCATGTTTGGTTTGTAACTGTGGTATACTTGCATATTAAAACCCACGTGTGGGTGTTTTTCTTAGAAAGCCTTGACCCATGTTTCAGTGTTTGCATGGTGTGTCTGTCTTGCGCCCACAATAATAATTTCAGAGTTGCTCAAAGTTCTATAGTTAAATTTGTCATATGCCATGACGAAGGATACATAGACTGTGGCACTGTTCCCTTACAATAATAAACAAGTACTCACCTCGCCTGCTCTGTGTTCCTTTTACTCCTGCCATCTCTATTTCCATCACCATGAAAAACCCCTCACCCCTGCCACTCAAGCTGTAGCTTGAACTCCTGGTCATTTTTATCTTTCTTGTTTCCTCTTTATTCTGGATTTGGACATTTTGTTTTTTTGTGTGTGTGCCATGAATAATGCTGCTATAGACATCCTTTAACATAAACACTAAGGTCCTTGTGTAAATAATTCACTGGACAAATTCCTAGTAGTGGGACTGGTGGGACAATTAATTAAAATTTTACCACATTCCCTTATAAATGAGTTGTGCTGCTTAAGACATCCACCCACAGAGCTTGAGAGGGCTGACTTTTCCACACTCTAGCCAGCCTTTAGCTGTGCTAAACTTGAGCATTCTTGCTGATCTGAATCTAAAAATATGATTATACATAACTCTGTGAGTATATGAATATATTACTTAGTGAACCTAATTGACAGATGGTGGACATACACAAACTCTAAAATCTATATGTCATTTTTTGTTTATATTCTAAGTTGCTATGGATATCTCTTTACATATTATTGACTTGACATGTAAGAATATATCATTGAAAGATATGATTGAATTAACATGTAAAATTAGCAGCTTTTAACATGCAGAGATAATGTTTTGTAGAATATATTTAAAAAATGTACTTAATGAAGAGGAAAATACTGCAAGTAATTTTTAGCATAGAAATAGTCACTCAGAGAATGAGGATCCTGAGATAAAACGTTGGCCCCCTGCTTTATTACTAGGGCTGGGTCCTAATTAGACACTACAGAGAGTGCCAAAGAGAGGTTCAGTAGTCAGGGTATAGGTGCCAAGAAGCAGGGATTTTAAAAAAGGGGAGAGTTATATACATTGCAGGGCTAAAGTGTCAGCAGAAATAGTGTGGTTATCCTGCTAAATCAACTAGGCTTAAAATGGTTGTCATTTATTTTTTTTTTTGCCATTTTTCTTTGGTAGCCTTTGAGTTTGTTGTCCTTTTATTAATTTGTCCTCTCTGCATTTGACAAATGTGGCTTCCACTTTCTTGCGTATGTTGCCTTCAATTTATGTGCCATCTTGGTTTTGGGGAAAATATTTTTCCATCTAAGAGGCATAATTCAATCAGTGTGGTGTGAAATGGGGACAGTGGTTAACAGAGGTCCCACCACAATGCCAGCAAGCTTTGCTCTTCCAGCAAAGGAATCGCCTCCAATGGGATCATTCATACTGACTTTGCTGACTTACTTGGATTCTCTATTCCTGGTTTTCAAAATGTTCATTTTAGAAACAAAGATTCCTTTGAAAAATGGAACGTGAAGAGGTGAGGACAGTCCAGATTCCACAGAGCTGCATTTGTCTACAGACATGGTCAGCTGCCCTGTTTTCGGGAGGGAACTGGTTAAATTCTTCTCTCTGAGCTTGGTCTGTGGTGGCACAGTCTGTGTTCATTCCTGTCATGACAAGAGGCACCCAGCTGGGGATGGCTGCTCCCTGAGGAGATAGAGGGAGGAGACAAGTATGATGGTCTCAATACGAAGCCAATGAAGGGAACTGGTTGTTCCAGGATGGAGGAAAGATATAGGCATTGCCTGAAGCTCTGCCAGGCTTGAGGGAATCTGTCTAGAGGTCTCCTTTTTTCCATTTCACATGTTGTGGCCAGGAGGCTTTTGTATGGTTTTGTGACCCATAGAAACAAGCTGACTATGATGTATTTTGCATCTAGCTATAGCAGTTGTATAGCATTTGTGTATCATTCATTCATCTATTCAATATTTGTTGAGCATTTACTATGGGGGAGGTGTGGATTATATCCATTGCTGAAGATCGACGTGGTGACTGTACTCTGACCTTCCATTCTAGGGGAGCCAACAATTAGATAAGTACTTACGAGTAGATGGTTCAGAAAGGGCAAAGACAGAGAATTTTGGGCAGTGGTATGCAAGAGTACCCAAGCTTATTTTAAACAGTCAGGCAAGGCCTCACCAATCAAATGATGTTGTAGTTGAGAACTGAGGGAAGAATAACAGTTGGCCAATGGATGATGGGGGAGCAGGAGGTGGTGGTGGTGGTGTGTCCATGGTGATCCATGAAGGCGGACATTCTCTGCAGCAGGTCAGGCAAAAACAGAAATTGTTTGCATGGGAAACTAAGAGGAATGTAGTGTGGATGTGGCTTAGAGAACCTGGGTTCAAGCTATATATTGTGGACATTTCTCGCAAACAGAAGATATAATCTATAACCTTAACCTGCTCTGTCCTTCCAACCAGTATATCTCATATTATCTGCCTTTCTCAGCACCAATAATTTTCATATGGATGTAGTACCCTCAGTAATTTTCGGTATCTCGAGTCCTATGTTGCTAGTAGCATTGCCTTTGATTACTAAAAACATTTTAATATACTCTTGACAGTACCTGACAGTAAAATGGTATCTCTTCTTACACTGATGAGTGAATTATCTGAGTCATCAATGACTTCTTGTATCCTCAGTTTTTATTTTTTAATCAGAAGATGACAGAGCTTCTCATTGTACTGTTGTGTAGATTGTTTCAGGAATTTTGAAATGCTTTTTAGATTTTTTTTTTTTGTTTTGAGACGGAGTCTTGCTCTGTTGCCCAGGCTGGAGTGCAGTGGCACGATCTCTGCTCACTCCACCTTCCGGGTTCACACCATTCTCCTGCCTCAGCCTCCTGAGTAGCTGGGACTATAGGCGCCCGCTACCATGCTCAGCTGATTTTTTGTATTTTTAGTAGAGACGGGGTTTCACTGCATTAGCCAGGATGGTCTCGATCTCCTGACCTCGTGATCCACCTGCCTCGGCCTCCCAAAGTGCTGGGATTACAGGCGTGAGCCACTGTGACCGACCGCTTTTTAGATTTTATGCAGAAATGACAGGATGTTTACATGCAGGTAGGTAGTACACCTTGGAATTGAGTGTGGCTTTGGGCAAGTTCATAACCTGCCCTCAGTGTTCTCTTCTATAGGAGGTTGCAAGGTTGCTGTGCAGGACTCTGTGTAAAGCATCTATTATTATTCTACAGGGAATGCTGCATAAGGAAAGTCAATGAGCAAGAATTACTTTTTTTTTTTTTTTTTTGGTGAGATGACAACTTTTGTAGACTCTGAAATAATATCTCTTGAATTCTATAACCAAAGCCAGAAGAATAATATTGTTTGAATTCAATTCCCAGTTTTGCCGAAGTGGGTGGCTTCTGCATTATTGACACACAAATTTTCAATTTTCAAATTAGATTATAGATTTTGAAATTCCTTACTTCACTGTGTGTCTCTAACAGATGTTTGTTTATGCGTGTGACTTCTACCAGGTTGCTTCATCTATCATAGTATTAGAGTATTATGTATATTTAACTTAGAAATATGTGCACATATACTAAGGGTGCATGCTCAATTATTTTTATTGATAAGAGTACCTGATCAAAACATTTGGAGCCCATTGATATAATACACATTCATCTTTTTTTTCTTTTTTTCAGTATCAGAACCTCCTTTCTGTAGTTGGTGGAGAGGATTCTCGACCTTAAGAGTCTCAGTAGGAAGCAGAACTTGACTCCCACCAAATAAGTAGGAAATACCAGATGTGTACTTCCCAGCTTCCCAGACAACCATCCCTTGAGCACGTGACCTTGGCTTTGCCAATCAGATGTGTTAGTCTAGAAATTTGGACAGCAGCTAGTGATATTCTCTGTGGCAATGGTGAAGTCTGAAGCACACAGGCTCCAGGGACAATTGCAGTGGAGCCAGCGGCACTGTTCAGTGGTCAGTGCTGGAGATGGTTGTGACAGGCACGCCAGCTACAGTGGCATTGCTGAGTAATGAGACAGCTTTATGTTGTGCTTTGGGCTGTGAGTTGGCTGAGAGACATCTCAGCCTGATTCTCCATCCCTCTCAATGATCCTGTGAGCTGCCCTGTAACCTTTCAATACATTTCTGCTTCAGTCAGCCAATTTTTGGCTTGCAACCAAAACCCTGACTGTAGGCAGTGTTTCCAAAACCCAGCAGACCCATATTGTAGGCAGCGTTTCCAAAACCATTTTTCTGTGTAACCTGTTTTTTTAATAAAGCATTTCATGGCATCAGAATATTGGAAAATCTTTTGGGAAATGCAGAATGGCATGACGTAACAGAACCTGAGGGTAGTGTCTATAATTAAACACATAGAAATAATCATGATTCAAAAATCCCTGTGTGTGCTGCTGGTCTTATCTTCATAAAGCCTTATAATCACAGTGTAAGATATTGTAGGGGATAAACAGAAGGCAATTACTGATACTGTGACTGGAGGCCAGACCCAGTCCTTGTGCCATTCAGAGGCATCTGCTTTTGTTTGTCGTATTAATCTATTTATGATAATGATAACCATTGTAGACAACCAATTTATTATGCTTTTATCACATGCAATGCACTTTCTGCAATTTTCATTTTAATCCCCCTAACAGCCACGTGTGGGCAATGGTATCCATATTTTATGAATGCCAAAATGGGAGGCCCAGCGAGATGAAAAACATTGCCCAAACTTATCAGGAGTAAAGTTGTGATTTGAACCTGGAGCTCAGTCTTTGGCCACTAAGCCATTGAAGTAATAATATCTCTGGAAGTAGGGAGCAGCTCCTCTCTTCCTTGGTTTCTAAGGCAGCATGTCTTTCTGGTGGGTTCTCTGAGCCCAACACTCTTTCCCAATTTTTTTTTTTTTTTTTTCCCCACACTTGAGCCTTCTTGTCCTTCAATTCTCAGCCTAAAGTCACACCTGTAAAGAGGCAGTTTCTGACCTCTCAGTACTCGCTTTTTCTATCAGAGCAGTCTTCATGATTTTCAATAGTATCTTTGCTTATGTGGTTATTTGGTTTACGTTTGTGTCCCTCTTGGGGCTAGAAGCTTTGGGAAACTCAGGATACATATCGGTTTTGTTCACCACTATACACCTAGCCCCTGCACAGTGTGTAGCCCACAGACATTCCCCAAATGTCTGTTTAAGAAGTAAATGAATGGCTCCATCACTTGCTGGAGGTTAGACCAGAGTTTCTCAGTCTTCTTTTTCATTATTGTCCCACCTAAGAAGAAAAATTATATTAAATTTATTTTATTTTCTTAAATTTCAATAGGTTTCGGGGGAGCAGGTGGTGTTTGGTTACATGAATAAGTTCTTTAGTGGTGATTTCTGAGATTCTGGTGCATCCATCACCCAAGCAGTGTACACTGTACCCAATGTGTAGTCTTTTTTTTTTAATTTAATTTTATTTATTATACTTTAAGTTTTAGGGTACATGTGCACAACGTGCAGGTTTGTTACATATATATACATGTGCCATGTTGGTGTGCTGCACCCATTAATTTGTCATTTACATTAGGTATATCTCCTAATGCTATCCCTCCCCACTCCCCCCACCCCACAACAGGCCCCGGTGTGTGATGTTCCCCTTCCTGTGTCCATGTGTTCTAATTATTCAATTCCCACCTATGAGTGAGAACATGCGGTGTTTGGTTTTTTGTCCTTGCGATAGTTTGCTGAGAATGATGGTTTCCAGCTTCATCCATGTCCCTACAAAGGACATGAACTCATCATTTTTTATGGCTGCATAGTATTCCATGGTGTATATGTGCCACATTTTCTTAATCTAGTCTATCATTGTTGGACATTTGGGTTGGTTCCAAGTCTTTGCTATTGTGAATAGTGCCACAATAAACATACATGTGCATGTGCCTTTATAGCAGCATGATTTATAATCCTTTGGGTATATACCCAGTAATGGGATGGCTGGGTCAAATGGTATTTCTTGTTCTAGATCCCTGAGGAATCGCCACACTGACTTCCACAATGGTTGAACTAGTTTACAGTCCCACCAACAGTGTAAAAGTGTTCCTATTTCTCCACATCCTCTCCAGCACCTGTTGTTTCCTGACTTTTTAATGATGGCCATTCTAACTGGTGTGAGATGGTATCTCACTGTGGTTTTGATTTGCATTTCTCTGATGGCTAGTGATGGTGAGCATTTTTTCATGTGTCTTTTGGCTGCATAAATGTCTTCTTTTGAGAAGTGTCTGTTCATGTCCTTTGCCCACTTTTTGATGGGGTTGTTTGTTTTTTCTTGTAAATTTGTTTGTGTTCTTTGTAGATTCTGGATATTAGCCCTTTGTCAGATGAGTAGGTTGCAAAAATTTTCTCCCATTCTGTAGGTTACCTGTTCACTCTGATGGTAGTTTCTTTTGCTGTGCAGAAGCTCTTTAGTTTAATTAGATCCCATTTGTCAATTTTGGCTTTTGTTGCTATTGCTTTTGGTGTTTTAGACATGAAGTCCTTGCCCATGCCTATGTCCTGAATGGTATTGCCTAGGTTTTCTTCTAGGGTTTTTATGGTTTCAGGTCTAACATGTAAGTCTTTAATCCATCTTGACTTAATTTTTGTATAAGGTATAAGGAGGGGATCCAGTTTCAGCTTTCTACATATGGCTAGCCAGTTTTCCCAGCACCATTCATTAAATAGGGAATCGTTTCCCCATTTCTTGTTTTTGTCAGGTTTGTCAAAGATCAGATAGTTGTAGATATGTGGCATTATTTCTGAGGGCTCTGTTCTGTTCTGTTGGTCTATATCTCTGTTTTGATACCAGTACCATGCTGTTTTGGTTACTGTAGCCTTGTAGTATAGTTTGAAGTCAGGTAGTGTGATGCCTCCAGCTTTGTTCTTTTGGCTTAGGATTGACTTGGCAATGTGGGTTCTTTTTTGGTTCCATATGAACTTTAAAGTAGTTTTTTCCAATTCTGTGAAGAAAGTCATTGGTAGGTTGATGGGGATGGCATTGAATCTATAAATTACCTTGGGCAGTATGGCCATTTTCACGATATTGATTCTTCCTATCCATGAGCATGGAATGTTCTTCCATTTGTTTGTATCCTTTTATTTCGTTGAGCAGTGGTTTGTAGTTCTCCTTGAAAAGGTCCTTCACATCCCTTGTAAGTTGGATTCCTAGGTATTTTATTCTCTTTGGAGCAATTGTGAATGGGAGTTCACTCATGATTTGGCTCTCTGTTTGTCTGTTATTGGTGTATAACAATGCTTGTGATTTTTGCACATTGATTTTGTATCCTGAGACTTTGCTGAAGTTGCTTATCCGGTTAAGGAGATTTTGGGCCGAGACAATGGGGTTTTCTAGATATACAATCATGTCATCTGCAAACAGGGACAATTTGACTTACTCTTTTCCTAATTGAATACCCTTTATTTCCTTCTCCTGCCTGATTGCCCTGGCCAGAACTTCCAACACTATGTTGAATAGGAGTGGTGAGAGAGGGCATCCCTGTCTTGTGCCAGTTTTCAAAGGGAATGCTTCCAGTTTTTGCCCATTCAGTATGATATTGGCTGTGGGTTTGCCATAGATAGCTCATTTCATTTTGAGATACGTCCCATCAATACCTAATTTATTGAGAGTTTTTAGCATGAAGAGTTGTTGAATTTTGTCAAAGGCCTTTTCTGCATCTATTGAGATAATCATGTAGTTTTTGTGTTTGGTTCTGTTTATATGCTAGATGATGTTTATTGATTTGCGTGTGTTGAACCAGCCTTGCATCCCAGGGATGAAGCCCACTTGATCATGGTGGATAAGCTTTTTGATGTGCTGCTGGATTTGGTTTGCCAGTATTTTATTGAGGATTTTTGCATTGATGTTCATCAAGGATAGTGGTCTAAAATTCTCTTTTTTTGTTGTGTCTCTGCCAGGCTTTGGTATCAGGATGATACTGGCCTCATAAAATGAGTTAGGGAGGATTCCGTCTTTTTCTATTGATTGGAATCGTTTCAGAAGGAATGGTACCAGTTCCTCCTTATACCTCTGGTAGAATTTGACTGTGAATCCATCTGGTCCTGGACTTTTTTTGGCTGGTAAGTTATTAATTATTGCCTCAATTTCAGAGCCTATTATTGGTCTCTTCAGAGATTCAGCTTCTTCCTTGTTTAGTCTTGGGAGGGTGTATGTGTCAAGGAATTTATCCATTTCTTCTAGATTTTCTAGTTTATTTGCGTAGAGGTGTTCATAGTATTCTCTGATGGTAGTTTGTATTTCTGTGGGATCGGTGGTAATATCCCCTTTATCATTTTTTATTGCATCTATTTGATTCTTCTCTCTTTTCTTCTTTATTAGTCTTGCTAGCAGTCTATCAATTTTGTTGTTCTTTTCAAAAAGCCAGCTCCTGGATTCATTGATTTTTTGAAGGGTTTTTTGTGTCTCTATCTTCTTCAGTTCTGCTCTGATCTTAGTTATTTCTTGCCTTCTGCTAGCTTTTGAATGTGATTGCTCTTGCTTCTCTAGTTCTTTTAATTATGATTTTAGGGTGTCAATTTTAGATCTTTCCTGCTTTCTCTTGTGGGCATTTAGTGCTATGAATTTCCCTCTACACACTGCTTTGAATGTGTCCCAGAGATTCTGATATATTGTGTCTTTGTTCTCATTGGTTTCAAAGAACATCTTTATTTCTGCCTTCGTTTCATAATGTACCCAGTAGTCATTCAGGAGCAGGTTGTTCAGTTTCCATGTAGTTGAGCGGTTTTGAGTGAGTTTCTTAATGCTGAGTTCTAGTTTGATTGCACTTTGGTCTGAGAGACAATTTGTTATAATTTCTTTTCTTTTACATTTGCTGAGGAGAGCTTTACTTCCAACTATGTGGTCAATTTTGGAATAAGTGCAGTGTGGTGCTGAGAAGAATGTATATTCTGTTGATTTGGGGTGGAGAGTTCTGTAGATGTCTATTAGGTCCGCTTGTTGCAGAGCTGAGTTCAATTCCTGGATATCCTTGTTAACTTTCTGTCTCGTTGATCTGTCTAATGTTGACAGTGGGGTGTTAAAGTCTCCTATTATTTTTGTGTGGGAGTCTAAGTCTCTTTGTAGGTCTCTAAGGACTTGCTTTATAAATCTGGGTGCCCTTGTTTTGGGTGCATAGATATTTAGGATAGTTGGCTCTTCTTGTTGAATTGATCCCTTTACCATTATGTAATGGCCTTCTTTGTCTCTTTTGATCTTTGTTGGTTTAAAGTCTGTTTTATCGGAGACTGGGATTATAACCCCTGCCTTTTTTTTGTTTTCCATTTGCTTGCTAGATCTTCCTCCATCCCTTATTTTGAGGCTATGTGTGTCTCTACACATGAGATGGGTTTCCTGAATACAGCGCACTGATGGGTCTTGACTCTTTATCCAGTTTGCCAGTCTGTGTCTTTTAATTGGAGCATTTAGCCCATTTACATTTAAGGTTAATATTGTTATGTATGAATTTGATCCTGTCATTATGATGTTAGCTGGTTATTTTGCTCGTTGGTTGATGCAGTTTCTTCCTAGCCTCAGTGGTTTTTACAATTTGGCATGTTTTTGCAGTGGCTGGTACCGGTTGTTCCTTTCCATGTTTAGTGCTTCCTTCAGTAACTCTTTTAGGGCAGGCCTGGTGGTGACAAAATCTCTCAGCATTTGCTTGTCTGTAAGGATTTTATTTCTCCTTCACTTATGAAGCTTAGTTTGACTGGATATGAAATTCTGGGTTGAAAATTCTTTTCTTTAAGAATGTTGAATATTGTTCCCCACTCTCTTCTGGCTTGTGGAGTTTCTGCTGACAGATCAGCTGTTAGTCTGATGGGCTTCCCTTTGTGGGTAACCCGACCTTTCTCTCTGGCTGCCCTTAACATTTCTTCCTTCATTTCAACTTTGGTGAATCTGACAATTATGTGTCTTGGAGCTGCTCTTCTTGAGGAGTATCTTTGTGGCGTTCTCTGTATTTCCTGAATGTGAATGTTGGCCTGCCTTGCTAGATTGGGGAAGTTCTCCTGGATAATATCTTGCAGAGTGTTTTCCAACTTGGTTCCTTTCTGCCTGTCACTTTCAGGTACACCAATCAGATGTAGATTTGGTCTTTTCACATAGTCCCATATTTCTTGGAGTCTTTGTTCGTTTCTTTTTATTCTTTTTTCTCTAAACTTATCTTTTTTCTTCATTTCGTTTATTTGATCTTCCATCACTGATACGCTTTCTTCTAGTTGATCGAATCAGCTACTGAGGCTTGTGCATTCGTCACGTAGTTCTCGTGCCGTAGTTTTCAGCTCCATCAGGTCCTTTATGGACTTCTCTCCATTGGTTATTCTAGTTATCCATTCGTCTAATCTTTTTTCAAGGTTTATAACTTCTTTGCCATGGGTTCGAACTTCCTCCTTTAGCTTGGAGAAGTTTGATCATCTGAAGCCTTCTTTTCTCAACTCGTGAAAGTCATTCTCCGTCCAGCTTTGTTCTGTTGCTGGCGAGGAGCTGCGTTCCTTTGGAGGAGGAGAGGCGCTCTGATTTTTATAATTTACAGTTTTTCTGCTCTGTTTTTTCCCCATCTTTGTGGTTCTGTCTACCTTTGGTCTTTGATGATGGTGACGTACAGATGGGGTTTTGGTGTGGATGTCCTTTCTGTTTGTTAGTTTTCCTTCTAACAGTCAGGACCCTCAGCTGCAGGTCTGTTGGAGTTTGCTGGAGGTCCACTCCAGACCCTCTTTGCCTGGGTATCAGCAGCAGAGGCTGCAGAACGGTGAATACTAGTGAACAGCAAATGTTGCTGCCTGATCGTTCCTCTGGAAGTTTTGTCTGAGAGGAGAACCCGGCCGTCTGAGGTGTCAGTCTGCCCTTACTGGGGGGTGCCTCCCAGTTAGGCTACTCGGGGGTCAGGGACCCACTTGAGGAGGCAGTCTGTCCGTTCTCAGATCTCAAGCTATGTGCTGGGAGAAGCACTACTGTCTTCAAAGCTGTCAAACAGGGAGATTTAAGTCTGCAGAGGTTTGTACTGCCTTTTGTTTGGCTATGCCCTGCCCCCAGAGGCGGTGTCTGCAGAAGCAGGCAGGCCTCCTTGAGCTGTGGTGGGCTCCACCCAGTTCGAGCTTCCTGGCGCTTTGTTTACCTCCTCAAGCCTCAGCAATGGCGGGCGTCCCTCCCCCAGCCTCGCTGCCGCCTTGCAGTTTGATCTCAGACTGCTGTGCTAGCAATGAGCAAGGCTCCATGGGCGTAGGACCCTCTGAGCCAGGCACGGGATATAATCTCCTGGTGTGCCATTTGCTGAGACCATCGGAAAAGCGCAGTATTAGGGTGGGAGTGACTCGATTTTCCAGGTGCTGTCTGTCACCCCTTTCCTCAGCTAGGAAAGGGAATTCCCTGACCCCTTGAGCTTCCCAGGTGAGGTGATGCCTTGCCCTGCTTCGGCTCACGCTCGGTGCACTGCACCCACTGTCCTGCACCCACTTTCCAATGACCCCCAGTGAGATGAACCCGGTACCTCAGTTGGAAATGCAGAAACCACCTGTCTTCTGCGTTGCTCACGCTGGGAGCTGTAGCCAATGTGTAGTCTTTTATCCCTCACATCCCTCCCACCCTTTCCCCCAAGTCCCCAAAGTCTATTGTATATTCTTATGCCTTTGTGTCCTCATAGCTTAGTTCCCACTTATGAATGAGAACATACAATGTTTGTTTTTCCATTCCTGAGTTGCTTCACTTAGAATAATGTTCTCCAGTTCCATCCAGGTTGCTGTAAATGCCATTATTTTGTTCATTTTCATGGCTGAGTAGTATTCCATGGTGTGTGCGTGTGCGTGTGTGTATATACATATGTATGTATGTACCATATTTTGGCACACACACACAGACACACACACACACACACACACACACACACATATATACCATATTTTCTGTATCCGCTTGTTGATTGATGGACATTTGGGCTGGTTCCATATTTTTGCAATTGTGAATTGTGTCGCTATAAACGTGTGTGCAAGTATCTTTTTCATATAATGGCTTATTTTCCTCTGGGTAGATACCCAGGAGTGGGATTGCTGGATCAAATGGTAGATCTACTTTTAGTTCTTTAAGGAATCTCCGCACTGTTTTCCATAGTGGTTGTATTAGTTTACATTCCCACCAACAGTGTAAAAGTGTTCCTTGTTTACCACGCCCACACCAACATTTATTATTTTTTGATTTTTTGATTATGGTCATTCTTGCAAGAGTAAGGTGGTATCACATTGTGGTTTTGATTTGCATTTCCCTGATTATTAGTGATGTTGAACGTTTTTTTCATATATTTGTTGGCCATTTGTATACCTTCTTTTGAAAATAGTCTATTCATGTCCTTAGTCCACTTTTTGATGGGATTATGTTTTTTCCTGCTGATTTGTCTGAGTTCCTTGTAGATTCTTAACATTAGTCCTTTGTCAGATGTATAGATTTTGAAAATTTTTCTCCTACTCTGTCAGTTTTCTGTTTACTCTGTTCTCTGTTTACTTTATTACTTTTGTTGTACAGAAGCTTTTTAGTTTAATTAAGTCCCATCTAGTTATCTTTGTTTTTGTTGAGTTTGCTTTTGGGTTCTTGATCATGAAGTCTTTGCCTAAACCAATGTCTAGAAAGGTTTTTCCAATGTTATCTTCTAGAATGTTTATGGTTTCACATTTAAGTCTTTGATCCATCTTGAGTTGATTTTTGTATAAGGTGAGAGGTGAGGATCCAGTTTCATTCTTCTACGTGTGACTTGCCAAATATCCCAGCAACATTTGTTGAATAGGGTGTTCTTTCCCCACTTTATGTTTTTGTTTGGTTTGTCAAAGATCCGTTAGCTGTAAGTATTTGGCTTAATTTCTGGGTTCTCTATTCCGTTCCATTGGTCTATATGCCTGTTTTTATACCAGTACCATGCTGTTTTGGTGACTATGGCCTTATAGCATAGTTTGAAGTCAGGTAATGTAATGCCTCCAGATTTATTCTTTTTGCTTAGTCTTGCTTTGGCTATGTGGGTTCCTTTTTGGTTCCACATGAATTTTAGGATTTTTTTCTAGTTCTGTGAAGAATGATGGTGGTGTTTTGATGGGAATTGCATTGAATTTGTAGATTGCTATTGTGTAGAATCAATCATGATATTGACTCTACCCATCCATAAGCATGGGATATGTTTCCATTTGTTTGTGCTGTCTATAATTTCTGTCAGCAGTGTTTTGTAGTTTTCCTTGTAGAGGTCTTTCACCTCCTTGCTTAAGTATATTCCTAAGTGTTTTGTTTTAATTGTTCACAGCTATTGTATAAGGGTTTGAGTTCTTGATTTGATTCTCAGCTTGGTTGCTGTTGGTGTATAGCAGGGCACCTGATTTGTGTACATTGATTTTGTATCCTGAAACTTTACTGAATTCATTTACTAGTTCTAGGAGCTTTTTGGATCAGTCTTTAGGGTTTTCTAGGTATACAGTTATGTATCAGCAAACAGCGACAGTTTGACTTCTTTACCAATTTGGATGCCCTTTATTTCTTTCTCTTGTATGATTGCTCTGGCTGAAAAATTATATTAAATTTAAGTTCTACCTAATGAGATACATTTTATGGAATAGGGTTTAGCTTTGGAAGTCTAGCAACTATTGTAATATCTATGGTGTTTTCATCCCCTAAGAACCAACTTTTGCCCCCTTAGTGGTGATATCACCCCTGTTCAGAAAGTATAGGTTAAGCTTTTAGTTTCTTTGTTTCAGCTTCTGTAAAATGGAGCTAGGAACTTCTAATTTGTAGGGTTGCTGTGAAGATTAAAAGTGTCAGTATATGTAACTTTCTTGTCATATTGTAGATGTTCAAATGTAGATACAGGGTGCCTTCTATTAAATGTTAATTGAATATCAGGGATGACTAAAGTTGGTCAAATAATTTTATGTTTATGTTACAGTTTTTATAACATGCATATCTGAAAGACGAGACATAAACAAAATAACCCTTACTGAAAAGGCCCAGCAGTTTATCCAAGATTTCTGCATTTAATGGAGTTTTTTGGCTTTGACAGTTTACTTAGCTTAATTCAATTTTGAGTCTTCAGTTGTGGAATTTCCTAAGGAATGCCTGATAGTGTAACTTAAGCACAAAGTAAAAGCCCACACCTACAGTGTGGATGCATTATTCATTTTATAGCATAAAATGTAGTATTTAGTACAAAGCACACCTATATGGATTCCCTCAAGAATATGTCATCAGGCAATAATTAAATTATGTGAAAATAGTTTATCCCTATTATATATGCATTCTCCAGGCTTAAAAGCAGATTTTGAGTCATAAATATTAAACTCTGCCATTTTTGGCCTGTTCCCTTCTTTTCAATTAGATGGGCTCAACAAATTGTTTTTCCCGTGGATAATAATTTTTATTAAAGGAAACACAAATGCATATCTCCATAGCAACTGACTAGAATCCCTTGCCAAGTTCTCTTCTTTATGTCTGATTTATCAGCCCCCAGGTGGTTCGCTCTTGCACAAAAGAGAACAACTGTCAGTTAATTAGGAGGAAGAAATGAGATCAGGAGTTTTACTTGCAATTTAATTTACTACAATATATGTTTACATATCTCCCACTGATGATATTGGGAAAATGTCTGCTAATCATAAAAGTACTTTAAAGGTTTCTGCTTGGGGTTTGTTTGTGTGTAAAGTATGTATTTTTATACTGTAGTATGTTGTCAAGGGCGAAGTAAGAGGGGAAATGTGGTTCTCTCAACTCCACAAAGCAATGCTCCTCTGCCTGAAGGGACTGAATGCCGTGACTTTATGAAAATTCCAGTTGTATTTTTCACGGTCAACTCACTTGAGAATTTCCTGAAGCCTGGAACTGCTGCTTGTCTATAGGTTAAAAATGAGGAGGATGCTATTTGCGCTTACTGACACTATTCTCTGTAATTAAGAGTCAGCCGCCAAGGTGGGCCCGGGTCCCCAGACAGACCCTCGTTTTACCTGTGAGAGGACTTTGGGCAATACCCAATGCTCTTCCTCCTGAATCCCTTTGAACGAGGAACAAAACAGTTTACGGGTCCACTTATTTAGTGAATATTTCCTTAGCACTGGCTATGTGCCTCAGTGTGCTGGGCATTGGAAATAAAGCAATAAATTGACAAAAATGCTCTACACCCTCATGGAGCCTACAGTCTAAGAGGGAACAGCTAAAGGAATGTCCTGACCTGCCTGTTCCCTCTGGCCTGGCTGACACCTCAAAGGAAATTTCCAGAATAAGGACTGTGACCAAGGAGAGGTGTGGTGTATATTAGGAGAGGGCAGCCTAGTCTGGGAGGTCAAGCAAGGCATCTTGAAGGCCTGAATAGAGTCAGGAAGCAGGCCAGATAGAGGGAGGAGGAGCAAATAGATGGGAGGTGGAGCAGGGGTGCAGATTCAAGACAAGGAAGGGTGTGAATGACACTTTCATGCACTGGCACTGAAATCAGTGGTGATCTGAAACTAGTGAGAAAAGGAGGGGGGTGGTGTGAAAGGAGGCTGGGCAGAGTGGCAAAAAGGCCTCAAGTGCTGCCTTGAGATGCTTGGACTTGATCCAGTGGGTACTGAGGAGCCTTTGAAGGGGTTCAGCAGAGGAGGGGAGTGATCAGATTTGACTATGTCTGTACTGTAGAAACTAGATGGAGGGTGAAATGGACTCTGGGGCTCAGCTTAGTCATCAGGCCCCTCATTTCTCATTTTCTGGGCCTGAGTTCCTAAGGGAGTTGGTGCCTGAGGCTGTGACCATTCTACAGCTTCTCAGCCGGAATTTTCCCCTGGCCTAGTTGTGACATTTCTTGCTTTATCTCATAGATGCCCCCCTTTACTATAGAGCACCTCCCAACCCCAGCACCGCTAGCCAGGCACTTTCTTTCCTGCTGGAGAGTTTACGGTCTGGCCTTTGCCTGTGTCTAATGAGGCACCAAAACGTCTTTTGCCCCTGAGTTAACTTCTGAGAAGTTAGCAGCCCCTGGACACGGCCCAAGGACAAGAAAGATCTTCAGTGTGAAGAGCAGCACAAATGTCCTCCTTCTTCAGGTATTGCTGCTTATTGTTGGCTGCTCTGAACACTGGAGATTTCTAATATCTTGGCCTTGTGTTTGCTGTTAAATCTGTAAATTAATAAGATAGGGCAAAGCACTGCATTAAAACTACAATTTGAGACAAGTATAAATAAAACAGGCAGGTATCCTAAATTCCTAACCTGTTGACTAAAGTGGAACTTAACTGTAAACAAAGCAAGAGCAAAGCTAGAATGAACTTTGTCTAAATTGAGAGCAAAAAGCTTATTTTAAAATAAATTCTGAAAATCTCTCTATGAATGTTAGAATTGCCATCTTTTTAGTCAGAAGGAATGAATGTAATATTCCTGGCAACAGTTAATGGTCCATTGGTGGCAGCCCTATGACATCTTTATGATTTGATAGGATGAATCATGGAAATTCTACCCTGCCCAAGCTTATGTCCCAGGAAGAATGATTGGAAAATCTGGTTGAAGATGCGTCAGTTTATTCCCACATTGTCTGGATCAGATAAATTCTTCACGCATTTTGGGGATCAAATTACTACAGTCGACTTTGCTGTGTTGCCAGCTAGTTTGCATGCTGCAAAATGGAAGCAGTTTACACTTAACACAAATGCCATCTATGAGACAGGAAAAGATATTGTTTTACTGTCTTTTCTTCCTGATCACCATTTCATCTAGTGGCAGCTTATAGTGACTGGCGAATTGAGAAGTTTTCTAGACTCCCAACGTGTGCAGTTCTCTAAGTATAACCTTCAAACTTCAATGCCTAGCCATGTGTATTTTCCGCTCTTTAAATAAATATTCATTGTACCAGGGACTCTCCTAGATCTTGAAGATATGGTAGATAAGGCAAATATGGTCCTTAATCTCATGGTGAAGAGGTCGCATGTATCCTTTTGTTTACTGTTTACCAAGTTACATTTAACACCATAAAAGTTATTTTTAAAAGATTTTTTTCTTCTTGAGAAAAGTTCCCTTCTGCCATGTTCATGTTTCTAAATGATAGTAAAGGATCACAATGATAATTATCTTTAAGCCTGTGTGATGGAATATTTTAATGCCATTACTTATGTTTTTGAGGAATAGTTAATGGAAAATATCTCAATATATGATGCTAAATGAAAGAGGCAGAACTAAGCTTTATATATCATATGATACCAGTTTTAGTAAGCACAGAAATATAAGGATATATAAATAGTTGGAAAAATAAGTAAATATATGGGTAAGAGACTAAGTGAAAATACATGAAAATGTTAATAGCTCTATAATATATGGGTAAGGGTGTTATGATTACTTTTTGCCCTAAACTATTGTGTGTTTTTTTAATTTAAAAAATCATGTTACTTTTATAATTAGGGAAAATGTTATTAAAAATAATCCCTAGGTTTGAATTGAAATAGACATAATATTATCATAAAGATGCCCACAGCAAATATATTAGAGTCTCTAAAATAATAGTGAGAGCAGCAACTAATGATAATCTTCCTATCTCCATGTTTCTCGTATTCTAAATGCTTTACCTCTCTCCTTAAAGTCACTCTTCATTTTGCTCATCTCCATCCAGCTCTGATAATTATTTAATTGAATTATTAGTGGCTTATGGGAGAAATTATATATTCCTGTGATGGGCTGATTTATATAGGTAGCTCTGTTGCATCTATTTAAATTTCTGCCTAGGCAAGTACTTAAATACGTTAAAAAAGTGGTGAAATTAAGTAAAGATATGCATAACGTGTGTCTTTGGTGGTGCAGCATCCTATGGATACACTGTTCACAAATGGAAGGAAGGGGACAGCTAAGGGAATGTCCTGGAATACCACTCAGTGAAAAGTTGGGACCTCAAGAGGAGTTCCTAATCTGGGATGTGTGTATGTTTTATAAGGTCTGCATATTCGTATGTGCTACAAGTATTTTTTGTATTCAGCAAATCACATACGGTACTCTCATACATATATTTATACACACAGAGTACTCTTTTTGTCTCAAATGAATGTAACTCTTATAATGGATAAAAATTAATTATTTCATAAGCATAGTTTTCAATGCATCCTGAAAGTACAATTGCTATCCTGTGGTCCCTTGTAACAATGCTATGGTGACAACTCACCTAATATTTCTTGGGTGTTCAGTATGTGTCAGATTCTATGCTGAGCTTTTCATATGTTGACTTATGAAATGTTGTTTTGTCGTTTGGAAAGGTGTCTTCATCCTTGGAAAATTGGGAACTACTGAATGAAAATGTCTGGAATAAATTCTAAGACCCAAAAGCTTTGGAGGCATGGATAAGAATCCTGGTGTCAGAGAGACCTGGGTTCAAACCCTGGCTTGGTGTGTATGTGAGTGTGTGAGTGTGTGTGTGTGTGTGTGTGTGTGTGTGTGTGTGTGTGTTTCTGGCTGTATGATTTTGAGAAAGTTACTAAATATTCCCTGACCCCATTCTCATTTGTAAAACAGAAGTTAGTTTTATAAGGACAGGCAAAATTCGTAACCATGCCTAAGTAGAGAGGGCTCAACAATGATACCTATTCCATCATGAACTTACAGTCACAGGTTAACTTGAAAGGACAACAGTGAGTAACAGTTGCTATCAGAAACCCCATATATGATTTTTGTAGTGTTGAGTCTTATGGCCAGAAGAAAGGAGATAAAATTTGTCTGAGATTTAATAATTTTAAGCCTTGTTCAAGATTAAGTTTGGCAAGAAAGGAGATAAAATTTCAGAGAGCCATTCAGCAGGGTTAGGCAAAGGATGTGGAGTGCTACCATCTCTCTTACCAGCTATTGATTCTCCAGACCTTGGGATTTGCTGCCCAGTGCTCTCCTGCAGGACACAAGTGGATTTGTTTTCTTAAGTGGGTGTTCCCTCTGCCTTTTAGTCTTCTTCCTAGCATCTGTTGCATCTGGTTTTGTGACCTGGTGGTAGTTTTGGTGGCCATGCCCACAGCTGGCAAGACGGTTGTTATTTTAATGCCTTTAAATAGTTTGTCTGAACCACAGCCCTTGGATACCAAGAATCAACATTATAAAAGATAATAGGCCCTAATGATGTGGGTTGTTAGGTGGTTAGCTGAGTTACAGAGGGTCTTGTTATGGGGCAAGAGTTTGGACAGACATTAATCAGATGCTAGAGTAATTGGGGTCCTGCTCAGAATGCAATGCACTCCAGTGACCCAAACTGTAAAAAGATACTCTTCTTTCTAAGAGAGCACCCTGGACTTGGGGACAAACATTTGCAGACGGGCATAATGAGGAAAATTTCCATAGCAATTTTACGTATCGTCACACATGATTATGGAACACAGGGTCCTACTTGCTCTGATCAAGCATTTAGTTGTCCGTGGCCTGAAAGAGAAAATCAGATGAAACCTGGTTATCATATTCCTTGCTAATTTCTTCAGTGAAGGAGATGTCGATGCCTGGGTGGCAGATAGTAAGGACTGGGTCTGCTTTTTGTCCAAAGAAGTTGAGATTCTACATGAGGCAAGCAGTTACATTAGGAAAAGGCAGAGTTTTATGGAGTGTTAAAAGAGTTTATGTGAAAGTACTTTTGAAGAGAAAGAGTTCAAAGACAACTTAAATCTAGTGTGTGGCTTTATAATGAGACAGACAGACATACACACACACACACACACACACACACATGTCCCATGGTTAAAAAAAAACTTTTTTGCTGAGTATAAGTGGCATTTTTGGGGACAATCTTGTATCTTATTGATGTGACTGTGAAGATATTCCAGTGTTTTCAAAATATGCATCTAGGCCGGGTGTGGTGACTCACACCTGTAATTCCAGCACTTTGGGAGGCTGAGGCAGGTGGATCACGAGGTCAAGAGATAGAGACCATCCTGGCCAATGTGGTGAAACCCCGTCTCTACTAAACATACAAAAAGTAGCTGGGCATGGTGGTACACGACTGTAATCCCAGCTACTCAGGAGGCTGAGGTAGGAGAATCACTTGACCCCAAGAGGCAGAGTTGCAGTGAGCCAAGATCACGTCACTGCACTCCAGCCTGGCGACAGAGTGAGATGCTGTCTCAAAAAATAAAATAAAATAGAATAAAATAAAATAAAATAAAATAAAATAAAATAAAATAAATGCATCTAATTAAATGTTTGTGTCACATTAAAAACTTTAGGAGAACTAATTACAAATGTTTGCATGTCTCTTAATAAAAGTGAGACCTTACATAGTTAGCAGAGCAAAAGTAAAATTAAATCATGCATCCAGCCCACAAGTATTTTTTGAATACCTACTGTGTACCACGCACCATGTTGGGAGATGAGAGTACTCTGTTGTGAGCAAGACAAACAACCCCTGTCCTCATGGCATTTAGAGCAACCTGATGCACTCAAAGTTGTATTGTAAGTGTTTTCCTTTCTGTTTTGAGACAGAGTCTCTTTCTGTCGCCCAGGCTGGAGTGCAGTGGTGCGATCTTGGCTCACTGTAGCCTCTGCCTCCTAGGTTCAAGCAATTCTCTGCCTCAGTCTCTTGAGTAGCTGGGATTACAGGTGACCGCCACCACTCCTGGCTAACTTTTTTTTTGTGTGTATATTTTTAGTAGAGATGGGGTTTCACCATCTTGGCCAGGCTTGTCTTGAACTCCTGACCTCATGATTCACCTACCTCAGCCTCCCAAAGTGCTGGGATTACAGGTGTGAGCCACCACGCCCAGCCTGTTAGTTTTTTCCTAAAGCAATGAAAGACATCTCTTGTCAGGTCCTCTGCACAAGGTGGTTCTTTAGATTAATCTATGATCTTATTTTGAGATATCACTCAGTCAGCGCTTATTAAGTACCTTCCTCCACTCATATGGTCCTCCCACGTCCACTGTAAATAGTATCATCATTCCTATTTCCAAGGTTTCAATTTGACCTTTGTATATTTTGTTTTTAATATGCTTCTTTTCTGGAGGATAGTCCCAAAATAATTGGGGTGATTCAGGGGATACTCAATCCCTGACATGTCATAAACACAATTTAGATAGGGGAATGTGCCTTTTCCTCATACCTGGAACATTTTAATTGGTATTTTATTTATTAAGTCATGTAGAAAATGTTTGATGCAGATTTTAATGAAATTGTTGTAAAATTATAGACAATTAGAGAGTATACTATAACTTAATAATTGGGGTTTTCTCAAGTCAGAAATGATTCTTCATTTTTGCCTTAATCAGCATGAGTAAGACCTAATTGTACCCCTTTTAAGCCAAAGGTCATGAACTACAAAAGTGGACAGAAAAATCCGGTCTCCTTCAGCTTCTACAAATAGCTCTTAGAGTTACTTTACGGTCAGAGGCTGTCAGGCCACTGTCCATCTCTCAGGCACTTAATGATAGTTTAATCAAATCAAGAAGGAGATACTGGGTGATCCCATTCTTGATGGTCTCTGATAAGCTGGTAATGGGCAGAAATGTTTCCTTAAGAGGTTTATGTTTCAGCTGCACAAAGAAACTTCTATACTGTCTTTCAGGAAATATGAGCCCAGGTACAATACCAACTTATCTTTTACCCAAGAGCTTTCTTAGCTTGAAGGCCCATGATTCTTTAGACCTAAGACATGTGTGATTTCAATGTCAGTGGTTGTGGAATGCATTTTATTTATTCTAAAGAAGTTAATAGCAAAGGCTTGTTTTCTTAAGAGCTTGAGCTTACCATATTCATCACCTCATAGTTACCTGCCTTTTTTTGTGGTTAGAACACTTAAGATCTACCTCTTAGCAAATTTCATGTATGTAATTATCATTAACTGTAGTCACTATGCTGTACAATAGATCTCTAGAACTTATTCATCTTATAACTGAAAATTTGTCCCCTTTTACTGTCTGTTTTTATGAGTTTAACTTCTTTAGGTTCCATACGTATCATATATATCTGGCTAATTTCACTTAGCCTAATTTCCTCTAGGTTTATGTATGTTTTTGCAAATGACAGGATTTCCTTATGATAATCATTTCACAATGTATATCTATATTAAAACATTACATTGTATACCTTAAATATATATAATTTTTTGGTCATTTATAAAGCCACATATAAATACATCTATAAATAAGCAAAAAAAAAAAAGCTTGAGTTTAGAGATGCTCAGAATACCCTATTATGGTTGCAAACTCTCTTTTCTCTAGATTGCAGTGCAGTTGCATTTGAGTTCTTGCATATGAGTTAGGATGTTCCTAGAGACTCTATAAATGCAAAATCATTATAATCAAATTTTGGAATTTTAATTTACCTTTATAGCTATTTATAAACGTGTTTAATGTGTTTTGGATAATTAAGAGAAACTAGTTTTTATCCTCAACATGAATAATTTTTTATGCCCTGCTAAAATGCACTGCAATTCATGGATAACGTAATTTGAGGCTTTCAAAACCCAAATGGGGTTTTTACCTGTGGATGTTCTTGGGGTTATTAGGGGTTACTAGGGAAAGTGACTGCAGACTTTGGATGTTGCAGCAAGCCAAAACCTTGTGCTGTGCTCAGATGGCCTGCGGTATTCTGTCTAATGGTGGAATACAAAGATGGCCAGACCAACAGCCTGATGACTATTTTGATTCAGGAATTGGAAGAAGTTATGTTTTTGCAATTTGAGTCTGAGTTAATGGCAGCAATTGCTTCTCATGTAGCTAAGCATGTTAATAAAGCATCCTTTCTGAAAATGATCCAGAAAACAGGCTTCCAGAAGGAAAGAAGAATTCACTGGAAACATAGTAAGATGTTGCACTCCTAGTGTTGTAAAGAAGAAATTGTTCCATGGGAACGAATTTATTATGAATAAGAGCATATTCTTAACCTTTTATTCTTTGCTGATAGCAACATTTATGTGTCTGATAGTTATATATTGTCTTGTGTTTTTAAAAAGAACTTGCCTAACAATTTGGGTTTCTACTGAGGGCGTAGCCTGTTGTACCCACTGAAGCAAATGGCTTTGATCAGTCCTTCCCTGGTGGCTGGGCTGCATATGTATAAACAGAGGATTATTGAGTGTTGGGAATGAATTCTTTGCTAGACATGTATTTTAATGAGATGCTTAGAATTGCTTCAAGGTCTGTTTTACTAATTCTATTCCTAGTTCCTTAGAAAGGAAAAGACAATTCAGGAAAAAGGGCTTGGGCCATGCTGACTTTTCACACTCCTTGGAATAAAGTTTTGCTTTCCATACAGTTCTTCTGAGAAGAGTGAACTGACCCCAAAAGGACTCCATCCTATGTTTTATAAGTAAAACTAAATGAGCATTTTCATATTATTCAAGTAATTAGTGTCCATGAGACAAGTCTGTACATGACACAGAAGGGATACAGAGGAAGCAATAATTCTGTTTGCTTGGTACTTGCTAGATAGTTTGCTGGATTTAATTCTTGAGTAATTCAGCAAAGGCTTCCTAAGGGGAGCTGTGTCAGATGTTAGGGAGATGGTAGTGAAGATAGGATGGGGAGAGAAGGGAAAACCAGGCAGAAGGACTGAAGAAAGTTTAGATGAGGTGGGATGAGACAGCAAGATGAGTACCAAGAACTCTGACAAGGTCAGCAAACTGGGGGTTGCTGAGCAGAGGGAGGTCACATGAGTAAGGTACACATGTGCACAGTGAGGAGGTACTATGTGCACAGTGCCTGGCACATAGTAATTGCCCATTAAATGGTAGCTTAAAAACAAAAGTTGCTTCCCATGATGTGCTGGTATATGTTTAACGGGCTCTCATAATGGATGGGGAATGAAATTCCTGATTTGTAGTATTTGCAGATTTCTCTGGCATAATTACTCCCACCATGGCCCATTTCAAGCTACCGACATAATTTCTTTTAATGGATAGTTGGGGATTTCAGCTCCTGAGCTGGTACAACGTGGTTCCAACAACCACAGACTGCTTCCTTCTTTTGTGTAATCCTTGAAGTCTTTGCAATTCCCCCTTTTATATCTATGGAGTATTCTCCTCAAGTCGCCTCAGCCTAAGCAGCAGAAAGTTGACTCAGTTACTAAAAGACACATGGTGTTAATGTGAGGAATGTTATTGGAAATAATTTCTAGGCTCTCGGATATGAATTTTGCTTGGGGGCATTTCTAGACTCACGTCTTTGGCCAACAGCCACTTGGAGTTTTAGACATGAGGATACGAACACTTTCTGATTCACAGTTGGGTGAGGGTGGCCCTGGTGGGAGGAACTGATTAATCTGAGTAACTTGTTAGAGCTGGGAGGAAAGATATTTTTGTTAGTAAAAAGATACTAGGTAGGTTTTTTTTTTTTTCCCTGAGTATTTGAGTAGGCAAACTGTGTGGGAAAAAACTGAAGAGAACAGTCCTGGATTCTGTGTGATGGAGGTGAGTGAAAAATGAGTACAGAGAAGTCATTAAACTTGCTCTGTGTGAGGGTTTCATGGGGGAAGAGTAATGCAGTAATGGTGAGGAAGCCTCCTGTTTATAGCCACTCACCTAATGTGCTGGCCCTGGTGCTGGGTGATGTATAAACATTATAGTCTGTAGTCCTCACAGTAACCCTAACTCTTGAGAGATAGGTATTCAATCCATTCAGTTGCTGAAGCTGGAAACTTAGAAATCATCTTTGATTATTCCTTATACCCACAGAATCCTACTTATAACCATGTCCTAAAGACTATACCTCCAATTATATTTCAAAGCCATTTGACTCCTCTGCATCACCCCTACTTATCCTCTTGTATAGATCACCATCATCATTCCCTTCTTATCTGGTGTCCTGAGTCCACAGTTTCTCCTTCATTCATTCTCCACATGGCAGCCAGAGTGGTGCTCTTAAAAAGTGTATGGCTGGCCAGGCATAGTGGCTCATATCTGTAATCCCAGTGCTTTGGGCGGCCAAGGTGGGAGGATTGCTTGAGCCCAGGGGTTCCAGAGCAGCCTGGGCAACATAGTGAGACCCTGACTTTACAAAAAAATTAAAGAATTAGTCAGGTATGGTGGTATGCATCTGTAGTTCTAGCTTCCTGGGAGACTTAGGTGGGAGGATCACTTGAGCCCAGGAGTTTGAGGCTGCCGTGAGCTATGACCATGCCCCTCCACTCCAGCCTGGGTGACAGCACAACACCCTGTCTCTAGGGGAAAAAATGTGTGTGGTGTATCGTGTTATTCTTCTGCTTGAACATATTCAATGTCCTTTAGAGTTAAAATCAAACTCGTTCTCATGATCTAACCCTTAATTACCACTCCATTTGTTTTCTCAGCTCCAGAACACTTACCTGTCAGTTTTTCAAACATCCAATCTCTTTCCTTTGCCTTTGTCTAGAATCCAGTTCACTCTGCTTACCATTCCCCATTGGGTTCTTTTTCACCCTTGAGGTCTCCATTTAAACGTCACCTGTTAAGAGAAGGCTTCTCTAATCTTCTGTTCTCAGTAGATCCTTCCCCTTCCCCAGCATTCTTGGCCTCAACACCCTGTTTGTTTCCTTCATAGCATTTCCCAACAATTTGGGTGTTAAAATTTGCTTCCTTGTTTTCAGCTGCCTTACCCAACAGATCATGCATAGGTACCATATCTTTCTTGTTTACCATGGTTTCTTTAGTCCTTGGCACAGTGCCTGTCATGTAATAGATGCTTAATAAATACCTGTTGAATGAATAAAGAAACTGAGCCATAATCCAGGGTCACCTAGGCATTAGGTGGTTTCCTCTTATGTCTGGTGAGCATCTAAGCTCATTCCTATTCACCACTTCTGTGGTACAGTGGGCTGGCGGCCCCAAGGTTGGGAGTTGTTGTGGTGGCCTGTGATCTTGTATAGTCTGGACCCAGTCCCAGGGTGATCCTCTTTAACCATCATTCATTTGATGATAATTCTCAACCTGAGTCTACACAGCACTCTTTCCTTACCTCCAGTCCATGCTCCCACTGCCAACTGGGCATATTTTGACTGAAAGTCAGAGGCCTAAGAAACAACTTGTACAAAAATTGGATTCATCAGATTCTCTTTTTCTCTTTGTTTTTTTTTATCTCAACAAATAGCACTTTCATGTACTCAGTTGTCCCAAGTCAGAAGTCTGAGCATCCTATCTCCAAGTCAGTCACCCACACCTATCAGTTTGGACATCTGTGTATTCTCTGATTCAGAGTCCTTCTTTCTCTACCTATCATCTGCCATAGCTCAGGCCACAGTCTCCTCTGACCTCCTCCCTGGCCTCCCTGCTTCAGGTCAGGCCAGCCACAGTACAACCCTAGGTATCCATCTGAAATGCACATTTGATCATGTCCTACCCGTCTTAAACCCTTACACTGCCTCTGTGACTATTCAAAGCAAGGTCAAATTCCTTAGCCCACTAAGAAGGCCAGGGAAGAACATTGCACTAACTTATGCACAGGTTGTGAGGAATTTCTAGGGCAAGGAGCTGAAGAGCAAGACCTGATGCATCACTGGTTCATTCATTGAGAAAGCAGTACCTGGTGCTTCCTCAGTTCTGGGCTCTGTGCCAGTGTTACATGTCCAGAATGGACAAATTTCCCTTTTTCTTGCCTTGGCTCCTTCTCCTTTATGTCTCCTCCGGCCTCTTTTTGTTGGTCGTCATCCATTTGTATGTGTGCACATGTGTGTGTGTGAATGTTTATTCCTCTTAGTTCCTACAACGTATGATTATAGTTAATTACATGTTCCACAGGCAGCCTAGGTTCCAGGAATTGATCAGTGTTTCTAGATGCATATTTCTGACTCCTAACACTTGAAGTCAAAACTAGAGTATGTCATCACTGTAAAGTCTTGTGAACCCAAACACTAAGAATTTTTGGAAAAATTTGGAAGTATCTAGTTTATCCTTTTGCTCACTGCCACTACCTTTGCCAACGACAACAGCAAGCACTTGTTGAGGAAATGGTGAATTGTGAAATATCAGTGGATTGTGAAAATCAGCCTATTGTGTGAAGACCAATGTGTTTTAAATGAAATAGATAATATGGAATAGAATGGAGTAAAACAGAAATATCAACCTTTCTCATGTATAGTAAGTGGAGGAGTTGTTTCATGAAACTTTAGTTTGTATTAGATATGTGTTGTACAGACTGCTATTGCTACCATTATTTTGTTCCCCTCTTCTTCACTGTGTACACAACTGGACTACATTTCCTAGATACCGTTGCATGTGTGGTCATGTGACTAAATTCTGGCTAATGGAATATGAACAAAAGTGAATATTCCACTTCCAGGCTTGGCCTATAAGACCCTTGACTCAACTTGTCCCTTAAGTGTTTGCTATGGTAGGCCTATTCTAAAGTAGTTTCAGAAAGCTGTGATCAGGAAGTTTAGAAGCATTTATATTGTTACATTTAACTCTTATATCCCTGTGAAGCAAACATTATCACCATTCCCATTTTACAGATACTGAAGCTGAGACACAGAGGTTAAGTTACTTGCCCGAGGCCAAGTTACTTGCCTGAGGCCACACACCTAGAAATGAAAGGAGCCAGGTTTTGAATTCAGGCCACTGGCGCTGCAGAGCCAGGGCTTTCCATCATGACATTTTGCTATTTCTTAGGATCATGCCTGTATCTCAGGCATGTGCAAAGCCAATACCAAGAGCTTTTTTCACACTGACATGGCTGGAGCTCAGTTTCCAGTTATGTTTTTTTAATTGTTTTGAATCTGTTTTTATAAACACGGACTCTGCCGACACTGTGAAAATACTATTGTGAAATATGACTCTGAAGGCTTCAAGTGTCATGCTGGGGATTAGCAGTGTTATTCCCAGGGATTCTAATGTGAGTCTGGCTGCCAAAAATCCCTTCCACTGTTTTGGAAAGGACAAAGCGGGGTATAGTCCTATTTATAGGGGCGAAGGGTAATTTCTAACATATGGCTCATGATTTACTATCTCGAAGAAACGTTTATCTGTGGCTCAGTAGCTAGGCCTCGTCAAGCCACAGATGATGAAAGTGTTTATGAGGAATGCACTTGCCAGTTCAATTATTATTTCAAGGGAAATGGCTAACAGGAAAATTATACCATTGTAGCTGTTAGAAGCTAAACTCTATTCGTGTCTTTGTGGACAGGTTGATGGTTTTTAGAGCAGTTTATTCAGTTTCCCTTATATCTTCTCAATAACTCATCTCAAGAAGTGTTGGTCTTTGATATGTTAAAAAAAAAAAAAAAAAAAAAAGAAGGTAAGAACGTCATCTGTCCTGTGACTCAGCAGCGAGTTCAGAGGGGAGCTGACTGACTGTGGATACCGTTGCCTGGACTTGATGGAAAATGGGCTGTATTTTTAATATACTTAAATTTACCTATTCTTGTGCTTTTGCTCTCAAGATCACAAAAGATATAGTGGACATTATCTCATATGTTTAATCAAGATCTCTGTGAGGAGGGAGTGTGGGATGGTCTTCTTACTTTGTCTAATGAGCACATGGTGTGTACCTTCTGTCGTGTTGCCTTCTGGCGAAGCATGCCCATCCCCTGCCCCACCCAAGCCACCATCTTCCCTGGTGTAGCAGCTTGCCAAGGGGAGGTAGTGGATGCAGCCCTCCTGGGAGCAGCAATAGTAGTGTGGATTGTCTGTGGAAGACCTAGAACAGTAATTTTTAGCTGACTAAAAATCAGTGTGCATGTACTCTCCTCGTGCTTTGGTGTTTCTAAACAATGCAGTGATACAATACTCTGTGCTGTGATGGGCCACTCCTACTGCTCCCCTGGCCTCCTTTGTCCCCTGCTGTCCTGATGGTCAGGTTTATACAAAGGATCAGGTTATTAGGATTCAATGTTAAGTGCAGACAGTAGACTTCCTCACAGCATGTATGGTATTGACCTTTTTTTTTTTTTCCTTATTTTAGAGACAGAGTCTTGCTCTGTCACCCAGGCTGGGGTGCAGTGGCACAATCTCGGCTCACTGAAGCCTTGACCCCTCAGGTTTAAGTGATCTTCCTGCCTCAGAGTCCCCAGTAGCTGAGACTACAGGTACACCACCATGCCCAGATAATTTTTGTATTTCTTGTAGAGACAAGATTTCCTATGTTGCCCAGGCTGGTCTTGAACTCCTGGACTCAAGCAATCCTCCCACCTCGACTTCCCAAAGTGCTGGGATTACAGGCATGAGCCACTGCACCTGGCCAGTATTGTCCTATTTTAATTGAAGAGAACACACACACACACACACACACACACACACACACAAACACATCCCTAAACATACATATATATAGTAGTTCCCCCTTATTCACACGATTTTTCTTTGCATTTTTTTCAGTTATTCACAGTCATCATTGGTCAGAAAATATTAAATGGAAAATTCTAGAAATAAACAATTCATAAGTTTTAAATTGCATGCCATTCTGAGTAGCATGACGAAATCTCACGCTGTCCTGCTTTGTCCCACCTAAGACATGAATCTTCCCTTTGTCCAGGGTCTCCCTGCTGTCTATGCCACCTTCTTATTAGTCACTTGTAGCCAGCCATCTTGGTGATCAGATCAATTGTCATGGTATCGTAGTGCTTGTGTTCAAGGAACCCTTATTTACTTAATAATGGCTCCAAAGCCCAAGGGCAGTGATGTTGGCATGTTGTTATAATTGTTCTATTTTATTATTGGTTATTGTTGTTAATCTCTTACTGTGTCTAATTTGTAAATTCAACATCATAGGTATTTATGTATGGGAAATATAATAGTATATACAGGGTTTGGTACTATCTGTGGTTTTAGGTATCTATTGGAGGTATTAGAATATATTCTCCTTGGATAAGTGAGGACTACTGTACACACAGTCTTGTAGAAAAGATCTAGAAACATGTCTGTGCCACACCGTTGACTGCAGTTATCTCTCACGGTGGGATTAGAGGTAAATTTCACGTTTTTTTCAAGCCTGCTGTTATGTACTGCATAATGATGTTTTGGTCAGCTGTGGGCCACATATGACAATGGTCCCCTAAGATTATAATGGAGCTGAAAAATTCCTATCCCCTAGTGATGTCTTAGCTGTTGTAATGCTGTAGCACAATTACTTTATTTTAAAAAATAAAGTTAGTGTAGCCTAAGTGTACAGTGCTTATAAAGCCTACAGTAGTGTACAATAATGTCCTTGGCCTTCACATTCACTCACCACTCACTCACTCACTGATCCAGAGCAACTTCCAGTCCTGCAAGCTCCATTCATGGTAAGTGCCCTATATAGGTAGACCATTTTTCATCTTTTATGCCTTTTTTTTTCTTTTTTTTAAGAGATGGTCTTACTCTGTCTCCCAGGCTGTAGAATACAGTGGTGCTTGCCGTTTCTCTTATAAGCACATTGGACATCATTGGATTGGGCCTTGCCGCGTAATCTAGGATTATCTCATCTTGAGATCCTTAATTTTTTTTTTTTTTTGAGACGGAATCTCCCTGTCGCCCAGGCTGGAATGCAGTGGCGTGATCTCCACTCACTGCAGACTCTGTCCCCCAGGTTCATGCCATTCTCCTGCCTCAGCCTCCCGAATAGCTGGGACTACAGGCGCCTGCCACCTTGCCTGGCTAATTTTTTGTATTTTTAGTAGAGACGAGGTTTCACCGTGTTAGCCAGGATGGTCTCGATCTCCTGACCTCGAGATCCTTAATTTAATTATATCTGCAAATGCCTTTTTTTTCCAAATAAAGTTAATCCACGGATTCTGGATGGTTAGATCTTCTTTTGTGGGGTGGTGGTGGGAGGAGGGGGCACTATTTAACTCAATACATACTGTTTTTTAGTTCTATTCTTTCACTCTTCAAAAAAATCTTTATATGAGTACCTACTATATGTTGGGTATTTGTCACATGCTAGGGATATAGCAGTGAACAAAATAGATGATTTACTTGTCATTAGGGACCTTATGGCATGATGGAAAATGTAGACACTAAAGCAATGAATAATTTGATCAGAGCTGATGACTACCTTATTGGACGATCTTCGCAAACTAATTAACCTCCCTGAGTCCCAGTTTATTGGTAGCCCTGTCTAACTCACCAAAAAAGGTATAAAGACCAAATAGGACCATAAACATAGAAATGTCCTTAACCTGGCTATTTTATTGCCACGCTTTTACTCATGCTGTCCCTATGAGATCCAGCATCTGGGCTGTGGGATTTGGCTTTCAGATTCAAACCAATCACAAGGTTCTGAGACTTTGGGCAAGTGATTTAACCTCTCTGGGCCTCAGGTTTCTCCGTTGCAAAATGGGATAATAATAGTACTTGTCTCATCAGTTTCTTGTCATGATGAAAATGAGCTCATGCATTGGAAGTTAAAAAAACTATGCATAAATTCTTATGCAATTAATGCGTGCTCATTTTAGGCAATTTAGAAAGTACAGATTTACAAGAAAGAAACTTGAAAATTACTCACGATCTTGCCTACAACTAATTTCTGGTAACATTTTGATTCTTTTTTTTTTTTTTTTTGAGACAGTCTCGCTCTGTCACCCAGGCTTGAGTGCGGTGGCATGATCTTGGCTCACTGCAACCTCTGCCTCTAGGTCCAAACGATTCTCTTGCCTCAGTCTCCTGAATAGCTGGGATTACATGCATGTGCCACCACTCGCTGCTAATTTTTGTATTTTCAGTAGAGATGGGGTTTTACCATGTTGGCCAGGCTGATCTCGAACTCCTGAGTGATCCTCCTGCCTCGGCCTCCCAAAGTGCTGGGATTACAGGCGTGAGCCACCACACATTTTGATATATATTCTTTCAGTCACTTTTTCCACACGGTTTATATTTTCTTATTAAAACAAGGAGTACACACTGTTTTCTAAACTACTGTTTTCATTTAACCTATTGTGAACATTTCCCTGTATTCGTGAATTTTCTTTCCCAACATCATTAATACAGGCTGCCAATCTACCATATACCTGTTTTGTAAATTGATTAAACAGTTATACACAAAGGAGAGTCAAAATGGGGTGGGTAGTTTATGGACAATGCAGCTCAAATAATTCCTCTGCCTTTGGGACCCTTTTCATTGGGATGATTGCTGGCCTTAGTGGTACTACTTAGTGGGAGACCTTATGGAAAACTGACACCCATTGTCAAATCAGTGTGTTTCTTGTGGACTTGGTTAAGATCTGCTGGGATCCCAGTATCTAAAGATCTTCAGTTCCCCATTGGGCCATGACTGAGGCCAGTGGGTCACCTTCTTCAGGCTTAGCTCCATTCCAAGACCCCATTGCCCCTCTCATTGAAGAGAATTCACCTGTTACAGGTAACACAGCATCAAGTCCATCTTATGGTGATTCCCACTCCTGCCTGGGTCCCAGCCTGAGTCTCTTGTAATAGAAAAGAATGGTCTCTGTGTTCAGGGAGGCCTGGGTTTAAATCACATCAGCTGCTCACCAACCCTGTGACTTAAGTAAAATTTCATGAATTCTCTGACCCTCAGTTTCTCAGCTGTTAAGTGGGGATAATAATATGCCCCACAGAGGATTGATGTAAGGCTTGCTTTAAACTTCTTCTGGAACACTATCGAGTAGAAATAAATGGATAGAACATAAATGAGATTATGTACATTATTTTCCAGGAATTATTTTAGTTATTTAATAGACATTTATCTCATGCTTACTATGTGCTAGGCCCTGTTACAACTATTAACCTCATTTTAAACATGGATGGAACTTAAAGAAGTTAAGTAAATTTAGCAAACAATGGGGAGTGTCAACCATGGGTGAGACACTGTGGAGTCATGTTGGAGAGCAGAGTGCCACATTCTTCCCAACCCTCCCAGAGATCCTGTGGGAGACATAACTATATTCACGCATAAAGAATGTTGGAGAGATGTAGGTAATAATGGCTAAGAGGAAAGGCTGGAGATTGAATCTGAACTGTGTTATTTTAGGCCAGTTACTTAGTTTTCTCAGTTTCCTTGCCTATAAAATGGGGACAACTGTGAAGATTAAAGGACATAGAACATGTATACTTAACATGTACCTGCTACATGGAAACTATTAATACCTGAAATATTGACTATAGTTATCAGTGTTCTAATGGAAATAAAAGCAAAGTACAGGATGGGAGGAAAGAATTGAGACAGATGTGTGTGTGTGGCCTATGCAGCAGATGAGATTTGAGTTCATCTGAGTTCATGACTGAAGGGAATGTAATAGAAGGGACCTCCTGGGTAAGTGTGAACCTGGTGTCTGGGGTGGGGGAGTGTATGTGGGTGAGTGTGATTGCAGTCAGGGGAACATCAGGGTAGTTAACTGGCTGGGGATGAGATTGGAGGGTGATGTGCAACATCTTTCTAGGAAATGGTTTTCTGTCTTGGGTTTGAGACAACACTGCAACCTTATTTCATCTACCTGCCCATCTGTTCATCTATCCTTCATCTGAGCACTAGGCAAGTCACTTCACCTCTCTGGACCTTATTCCCCTCCTCTGTAAAATGAGGTTGATTGCAGGATCTCATGGAGTTGTGAGTGAAGGTTGTGTGAGAGAGACCACGAAGAAGACCTAAACTGGCTCAGGCATAGAGGGGACACTTGGCGATGGATATTAGGTGCTATTATTTCAGCTGTGTGCCAGAGGGTATGCTGCATGCTGTGGAGCTAGGTCAGAGACTCAGACAGTTTGCAGTGTGCCTCCTCCAGGGGTAGTACGTGGCTCAGGACTCTATACCTCTTGCTCCAACACTGAGGCCTGGCATGTTTTCCCTGGACCCCCGAGAACCATGGTTCTCCCCTGGGTTTCCCTCCCACTGCCTGCCTACCTACCTCTGGCTACCAGCCTGCCTAGCAAGGTCTCTTCCAGGGCCTCCCCTTGGCCAGCTCTGCCTGTGCCTGGACTCCACCTGTGCCCTTCTGCTCAGGTTGCCTCTCTGTTACATTTTGCCAAAGAGACCACCTGGCATCTTGGAGCAACCTCTCTTTGTGACTATTCCTGGCTCCCTGTCAGGATACACACCCTTTTTCTAGCACCCTGCTCTTCCTGCATTGACTTATCTTGGTGCGCTCTGTACTCCAGGCTGTTATGAGGATGTTAGCTTTTCACTTGGGTCATACTGTTACATAAATGTTAAATAGCTAACACTTGGCTGGGTGCAGTCACTCATACCTGTAATCCCAGCACTTTGGGAGGCCGAGGTGGGAGGATCTCTTGAACCCAGGAGCTTGAGAACAGCCTAGGCAACACAAGGAGACCCCATCTCTACAAAAATAAAAAAAAAAATTATCTGAGCGTGGTGGCATGCACCTGTGGTCCCAGCCTCTTGGGACACTGAGGTGGGAGGATCACTTGAACCTAGGAATTTGAGACCAGCCTGGTCAACTAAGCAAGACCTCATCTCTACAAAAAAATTTTAAAAAGTTAGCAGGGCATGATGGCATGCACCTATGGTCCCGACTTACTTGGGAGGCTGAGGTGGGGGGATCGCTTGAGCCCAGGGAGGTTGAGGTTGCAGTGAGCTATGATCGCACCACTGTACTGTAGCCTGGGCAACAGAGTGAGACCCTGTCTTAAATGAATAGACAGATAGATAACACTTATTGAACTGTGTTCCAGATACTCTCCTGGCATCACTGCTGGCTGGCTTTACACCTGGTAACCACTTCATTCTCACAACCCAATGAGGTGGTTGCAGCTGTCATCCCCATTTACAGATGAGGCTGTGAGCCACAGAAAGGGCTAGCAGCCTGCCCAAGGTTTCACAGCTTGTTGGTGGCAGAGCAAGAAGAGGTTTGCAAATAAAATGTTCAAAAGTCAGTAATTATGCTTACATGTTTTATAGGAGGAAGGGACCACTGTTACCAGAGTTGCAAAAAAAATTCTACCATCCCTAATTCCATTTCATTTTTTAGATACAGCCTTTAGGGATCCCCTTCTGGCAGCCTTAACAATTTTGTTGCTTAGCCTCATATTTGAGGCCTGGCTAAGGCATCATATTCATGCTAAAGATGAACCATTTTGAACACTATAAAACTCACTAATGCCACCTGTCTCAGTCCTTGGGCTTTCATGTGTTGTCACTTATGTCAGTCCTTTTGCTTCAGTTTTCCTCTAATTTTAATAAAATAATAAGGGCAAATACCATAAAATATTCCAGAGTTGCTTCAGAGATTAGATGGTGAGGTTTTTGAGCAGGTGGAGGGTTGGTTTGCAGAGAGTGCCAGCGGGTTGTGTTCACCATCTGATACCCTAAAGCTCCAATTCCATACATGGATAATGGCTTAAAAGGCTCCATGTGTGGTCCCTGCAAGCCAAATGTTGGAAAGTTCTATGGGGGATGCCAAGAACAACCCTCACAGAAGGCAATTCTCTAGGGGGATTGGCCCGGACTTGTTTATTGTGAGCCCCTTGATACAGAACTCCTTACCTTGTCCCGCACACGTATGGACACTCCATTTCTGATTCAGGAACATCTTAGTTTGATGCAGAACAGCATCATTCACAGCTGTTCAAATTCTGACCAGATTTTCAGCTGCTTGAGTAGACCCAGAAGGATGGACTCAACAGATTCTGCTGTTGTCAGGCTGCGTGTGGAATGGCCAGTTCTTGACACCACATTTTAGGACAATTAGAAGCTGCAGCTTTTCCAGAGAAGAGTCACCAGGATGGTTCTTATTTGAGCTCTTGCATTCTATCAAGAACAATTGAATGACCTGGAGGTATCTCATGCAAAGAAGAAAAGTCCTTAGAAGAGAGCAGTGGTCTGGCTTCCCATACTTGGAGAACCATCTTATGAAGAAAGAAATAGATTCATTCTGTGGAGGTTATGCTGTGTAGCTGTCAAAAGCTCGACTGATCTTTGGAGAATGACAGATGTGGGCCCAAACCTCAGTTTTGCTTTCCAGTGGTCTGGTCTTAGGCTGCTCCATTATCCTCTTCAAGACTCAGGTTTCCCCCTGAAAACTGGGGATAAGATTGGTGCTTACCTCCTAAGCTTGGGGTGTGGGTTAAATGAAATATTTCATGGCAAGTTGTTAGCGCAATGCTTGGTGCATGGCTAGACCTTGATGAATGGCTAGTAAGATATTATTAAATTTTGTGTAATGAAGAACTGGACCAAAGAGGGGAGAGTTGGACAGAGCAGATTTTGGCTTAACATTTATAAGGAGAGAACTTTCCAACTATCAGAGCTGCATCATGGAGGCATGACTGCCCCAATCTGAAATCTTTCAGGCTTCAGCCCAGTGACCCCCATCAGGGATGTGAAAAGATTCAGGCTGGGAGAGAGAAGCTGGACCAGCTCGTTCCCATGGTGCTTTCCAATTCTGTGAGCCCTCAGCATTTTATACTACAAGGCTTCATTACAGACAAGTGTTTGAAATGAAAATCTGCAGCAAAAGAAAGACCATGCTCTTTTCTGTAAAAATGTCACCACCACCACCGCTGCCACCACCACCACCACTGTGTTCTCTCATGGTCTAAAGTGTGGCACGTGTCTGCAGCCAGGGAAGTTGTCTGCGTAGGAGCCGCCCTCTGCTCCTGCGATCTGCAGCCATCTGGACTGTGGGGGTGTGCAGGGAACACGCTGTTGATTCATATGCCATCCCCTGCTGGCATCTCTAAAATGGGCCCTCTGGCTGGAGCTGTGAAGCAGCCAGACCCTCCCTCTCCCACGCCTTCTCCAAGTACTCGAGAGAGAAAGGGGTGTGAGGGAAGATGTGTAAAGATCCAGGAATGTGGAATGATGTTTGGGTGGCTCCTGAGGGCAACTGGATGGAGAGCCAGAGGCTTTCTTCAATCTAGTTTTAGAATCTGGGACTCAAAATATGATGCCCAGAAGGGTGGCCCTCAAGTTGTGTTCAGAGGAGCCTTAGAGTTCCAAGAAGACACCTCGGGGATCCTTGCAGTGGACTTAGTGGATGGATGCCAGGCCCTTCCCTCCCCTTGTCACCCTATTAATCAGAGAAAATCCACTTCTTTCCTCTTCCTGTTCCCTCTGCCTGGACCATGTTCCCCACAGGTGTTTGCGTGCTGGTTCCTGCTCATGCTTCAGGTCTTCGTTTGAGTGTCATCTCGTTTGGGGAACCTTGCCTGACTGCCAGCTTAAAGTTAGAATGGGATGATAACAGGGGAAGATACAATGTCTTAATTGGTACTACACTTTAGGGCTAGCAAGTTGACATTTATACCACATGTTTGGGAGGCAGACCTCATATGGATCCTATAATTCCCTCCCCCATCATTCTCTATCTCAGCATCTTCTTATTGCTGTTGTTTGTAAAGCACTTATTACCTGTATACTTTACAATTTTTAACTTGTTGATTTACATATTTCTGACTGCTGTCTTTAACAGACAATAAGCCTCATGATGGTAGCGGCCATTCCGTCTTAATTCCTTCCTGTCTGCAGGACCTATAACAGTGTCTAACAAATAGTAGATGCTTAATTAATTTTAGTGTATGGGTGCGTGTGTGTGCATGCATCTCATCTGGGGACAAAACAAGCTTGAAGGCTTATACTGCTAAAATAAGTTTTAAAGCCACTTACCTAAAACAAAAATAATGGAGTCCTACCGTATTTACTCCATGCTGGTTCAGATGAAACCTGGAGTTCTGTGTACAACCTCTGAATCATAGATTGTAACAGATGCTCATTTTGCCCAATTCAGACCCCTAGCAACCCTTTTGCTGGGCAGATGCACCCATCCTCCAGTGGCTGTGAGTGCTGTTGCCAACAGCTCATATCTGTGACCTTTCCTGGAAGTGTGCCTTTCATGACTAGAATTGCGAAACTTTTTCCTGTCCAGAAGTGCTGGGGGAGCCCACAGGCAGGGGCTGACTGGAGCGAGGGTACAGAAGCCCAGCCCCCTTGCCTCAAGGGGAACAGACTGCAACATAGCTTACTCTCTAGAGCTCCTTGCAAGTCCAGGCTCAGGTTAGATTTCCTATACAACACCCTTGCTTAACTTCCCTGTCTTCTCTATATGGCATCTTTCCCTCCCTTAAAGCTTTCCTGAAGAGCCCTCTCTTAATAAACCACTTGCATGAAAGTCACTGTCTCAGGCTCTGCCTCTCAGGAATTCAACCTGACACATAGAAGTAGACTAAGGTAAGTGACCCAGGGGTTGCTAATAGCACCTGATATCGTGCCATATAAGAAACAGTAGGACTGGCCGGGTGCAGTGGCTCACGCCTGTAATCCCAGCACTTTGGGAGGCCAAGGTGGGCGGATCATCTGAGGTCAAGAGTTCGTGACCAGCCTGGCAACATGGTGAAACCCTGTCTCTATTAAAAATACAAAAATTAGCCAGGTGTGGTGGTGGGCACTTGTAATCCCAGCTACTTGGGAGGCTGAGGCAGGAGAATCACCTGAACCCAGGAGGCAGAGGGCAGAGGTTGCAGTGAGCTGAGATCACACCATTGCACTCCAGCCTGGGCAACAAGAGCGAAACTCTGTCTCAAAAACAAAACAAAACAAACAAACAAAACCAACAACAACAAAACGACCCTGTAGTAAGAAAGGCATTGGACTTGGATACTATTATCATTGGAGATGAACCTGATTCGTTCTTTATGCCCTTGAATGAGTAGAACAAAGGCCAGTGTATGGAAGCTTCAGGGGAATTTATTTCCCCTCAATGTAGAAAAAAAGCTCTCCAACAGAGGAGTGCAAAGGAGAGATTAGCCATTCAATATTAGTTTTCTATTGCAGCCATGACAAATTACCACGTTTAGCAGCTTAAACAACACAGATTTATTAGCTCACAGGTCAGAAGTATCCTGGTATAGCACAACTCAACTGGATTTTTTTCTTCAGTTCTACAAGGTCAAAATTAAGTATCATCAGGGCTGTGCTCTTTTTTTTTTTTTTTTTTTAAGGTTCTTGAGATGAATATGCTTTCAAGTCATTTAGTTGGTTGGCCAAAGCCACTTCCTTGCATTTGTAGGTCCAAAGTCCTGATTTCCTTGTTGGCCATCAGCTGGGGGCCACCCTGAGCCCTTAGAGGCTTCCTATGGTCCTTGCACATGATGTGGCCCCTACATCTCAGAATCAGCAATGACACATCAAATCCTTCTCACACTGAGGATCTCTCTGACATCCTCATCTGCTGCATCTCTCTCTCCCTCCAGCCAGAGAAAGTTCTCAGCTTTTAAAAGGCACATGTGATTAGATTGCACTCACCCAGATTATCCAGGATAATCTCCCTATTTTAATGTCTGTAATCTTAATTACAAATACAAAGCCTCTTTTGCCATATAATGTAACATATTAGTAAGTTTTAGAAATAGAAAGTAGACTTCTTTTTTATTCTGCCCACTACATTTCACCCTCTGACTCCCAAAGATTCACATTCCTACAAAGTAATAAATACATTCGCCTCATCCCAAATCTCCAAAGATCTCATCCCATTGCAGCATCAACTCAGTCCAAAATCTCATCTAAATCTCATCAGTTCAAAAGTCCCAATGTCTAAATCACTTATATATGGATGAGGCTCTGGGTATAATCCATTAAATACCACTCCTGGGGACACAATTTCTCTCTTTTAGTGGGCTTGCAAAATGAAACAAGTTATCTGCTCTCAACAGATAATGGTGGTAGAGGCATAGGATAACAGTTACAGATGAATATAATGTTCAAATAGGTAACAAGGAAGGTAAGATGGAGCCACTGGTCCATTGCAGTTTTAAAATACAGCTGGGAAATCCATGAGGTTTTAAAGTATGGGAATAATACTCTGTGGTTCTTGCCTCTGCATTCAAAGCCTACAGCACCCAGTTTTTCCAGCTGCTCTCTCACCCCAATACTAACCAGGCCCAATATCGCTTAGCTTCTGAGATCAGGTGAGATGAGATGCATAGGCTGAGGTGAGTGACCAGGACACTGTGTCATGTAAGAAATAGAATAATGATTCTTTAGTAAGAAAAACTTCAGACTAGAAAGCTGTCACAGTGGGAGATTGGCCCAATTTGTTCTTTATGTCCCCAAATGAGAGGGACAAAGGCCAGTGCATATAAGGTTCAGGGAGGTGTATATTAGCTCAGAAATGGAGTCCAACAGAGGAGTGCAAAGCTGGTTGAAGATTAATCACCCACATGTACTCTTCCATGAGGTTTTCCAAAGCCGTTCTTCCCTCATCAGGCCTGGATGCTTATTTTGCATTCTCTCTCATAGCATGTCATTCAAAATGGGTGGGGTTCTATCAGGGAACTGAGAAACAAACCATGAGTCAGATTTAGGTCCCTGTTAAAATACTAGATGTTTGCAGAGGATGAAGCGACCACAGATAGCAATATAAACCAAGTGTTATGTTAGTAATTAAAAGGGCAAGTTTAGACATCAGACTACCGTGCTTGTACTCTCAGGTCTTACCACCCTTGCAATCTTGGGTATGTTACCTAACTCTCTCAGTCTGAGTGGCTGTACCTTTTCCATGGGGCGGTGAGTCCTATGCGGTGGAATGCTGTGCAGAGCAAATCAGGCACTAGATGGGAAGCATGGGGCTTTCCATATGATAATCATTGTGTAAGTTATAGCTGCTGTTATTATTGTTGAAATTAACATTTGTGGTCTTATATTCCAGGAAATATATTCCCTTTTCCATTAGACAGTCAAGTTCCTTGAGACCTGGGATGGTGTTTCATTTATCTTTGCTGTCTCTGCATTGCTTAACATGTGTTAGGTGTCCAATAATTATTGAACTACATAACTAAATTTTATTGTTTCTCCCTATGACATTGCTAACATAACACAACTGGCCAAATATTAATATAATTTCATTCTATTAATTTCTATAGTTTCCAGGACCATAACATCTAAAGGACCAAGATGAATCTGTGAAAAAATCTTTAATGCAGATTCAGCAAAAGGAGCACATTATCCATTAAGACAAATTAAAGAAAGATGTACATGTACAGAGATTCAGATAGCATAGTTTTAGGCTCCCAAATGTCCATTTACTTGTGACAGCTGAAAAATAATTTACTAATAACTTCCTACTGTATTTATCTATTTCCATGGAAACTATTTCCCTGTCTCTCTAGAATTTGAAGCCTTCTGTGTAAGACGAATATCTTTATAAGAATATAAAGATATTCTTATATATATTTTTATATATGGGCTAATACATTCTGCCCCCTCCGCAGCCCTTACCTCTTTGATCTCATCTCTCAGCATTCACCTCAGCATTCTTTCCACTCCAACAACCCTGGGAAACTTGCTGTTCCCTAAATCCTCTAGGCATGACATCACCCTCGTTGAGAATGCATGCACTAGAACATAAGCTCCGTGAAGGCAGGGATTCTCTGTGTGTCCCTCCTGGCAAATAGTGGATTTTTGCTAAAAGAAAATTATTCAATTAGACCCAGTGGCAGTGCATTAATGCTAGCCAGTGTCAGAGCACAGAACAAGGAGGCAGGGAAGGCGTTCTGCCAGACTGCCTTCTTTAATGTGCTGTCAGGAACACTAATCATTAAAGAGCAAAAACAGTCATAAGGATACATTTCAATGATGATTGTATACTGTGTGTCAGTCCATATATTTATCCCAACTTCTCTACCCGATGAGATAGCCGTGACATTCATGAGGAAACCGAGTATTAGAGAAAATCCAGTAACTTGCCCAAGGTCATGCACCTAGTAAGTGGAGTGGACAGGATCTCACTCTAGAGGATGAATTCAAAGATTTTATGAGCTTTATTTTCCAAATAGTGAGGTTTTATTTTCAACTTTTATTTTTAACTTCTTGCTTTATTGTGTATGGACAAAGAATGTAGCCTGTATATTAACTTTTGCCTTTTGGAATCCATCTGAGGTTTTCCTTGGTGGCCTGGTATGGGGTCAATCTTTAAATATTCCATTGAGTCTTGAAATGGAGGTTATTGGATCTAAAGTTCAGTGTAACTGTCTATTAATTTAGGCTTATTAATTCTATTATGTAAATATTTTAGGTTATTATTTATAAATGCTTGATTGGTCAAAGATTGAGAAGGTTATTAAAATTTGAAAGTAATTGTGTTTTTTGTTTTTGCCCCACTTCTTCTGTGTGCCAACCATGTTTGCCTTTTAAGTTTTAATATCTAATATGGACATGGGTCTCAGACAACTGCTGTTATGATAAAATTCTTTCATTTTCAAATACTGAAGAAAAGAATGGGAAATGAGACTGAATCAAAGGAGAAATAGGGAAGTGATATCATGAAAGAAGCCAATGGAGGTGTCAACTTCAAATATCAACTCAAAGCCAAGTGGTGAAATGGGGGCAGTGTAGTGAGGCAATTAGGAGCAGTGGCTCTGGAGTCAGACTGCCTGGGATAAATTTCTGCAGTACAGTTCAGTAAGGTTTTCTTGGGTAAGTTAATAACTTCTCTGTTTCTGTTTCTTGAAGTGAAAAATGGTGATAATAAAATGGTGATAACACCTACCTAGGGAGGTTATTTTGAGGATTGAACACATTAATATTTATTAAATACTTAAAAGAGTGCTTAGCACATAGCAACATGTAAGTAACTGTTAGCTATTATCATCCTTCACAGCAGACTCCTTTTGGTCAAAAGTACTGTAGGACTTCCAGGCTTATACATACAGTGTCATTTGTACTGTTTCATTTAATCAATCCATCAGTGTTTGTTGAGCTCCTACTGTTGGCAGGCACTGTGTTAATTACTGGGCATGTAATGGGCATAGAGTCACTGTGCTCATGGAGTTTACCACTCCATGATATACACAGACATGGATTAATTAATTTTATAAATTAGTGTAAAATTGCGGCCATATTCAATGACATGGAGGAAAAGTACACAATGCTATGAGAGTGTACATGAGGGTATGGAATGTTAGACTAGTCTAGAGGGTCAGCTATTGACCTTTCTGTGATGTATTTGCAATATATGACTGCATAACACATTACCCCAAATTTAATGGCTTAAAACAACAAACCTTTATTATCTCATAGACTCTGTAGGTCAGGAATTTGGGAGTTGCTTAGCTGGGTGGTTCTGGCCCAGTGCCCCTCATGAGGTTGCAGTCAGGCCGTTGGACAGGGCCACAGTCATCTGAAGGCTTGAATGGGACTGGATGATCCCATTCTTGATGGCTTTTGGCAGGAGGCCTCAGTTTCCTGTCACATGGGCCTCACCATAGGATGTCTTGATATTCTCATGATGTGGCAGCTGCCATCTACCAAAACAAGTGATCCAAGAATATGAGCAAGAAGCCATAATTGCTTTTAAGCCTAGGCCTCAGAAGTCAAACGTTTCACTTTCACCTTATTCTATTTGTTAGAAGTGAGTTACCGAGTCCAGTCCACAGTGAAGGAGAAGACATTTAGGCTTCACCTTATAAAGAGAATGTTGAAGAATTTGTGGACATATTTTAAACTACCCCCTGAGGAGTAACTCTTTTTCCTGAGATTGGCTAGTATGAGTTTTGAAGATATCCTAGACCAAGGGTTGACAAACTTTTCTATAAAGGGCCAGATTGTAACTATTTTCAGCTTTGCAGGGCCATATGTTCTCTGTCACAACCACTCAGCTCTGCCATTGCAGCATGAAAGCAGCCATAAATAATGTGGAAATCAATGCGCGTAGCAGCGTTCCGATAAAACTTTATTTACCAGAAGAGATGGTGGGCTGGATTTGGTCTGTGGGCTGTAGTTTGATAACCTCTGTGGACAAAAGGGAATAAAGGGTGGAGTATTATTCCAAACAGAAATAACAGTATGTTTTAGAAAGAAGAGAATTATTGTGCACTTAAGATACCTAAAACACACTTGATTCTCCACCCCTCCACGTACTGAGAGGTTTATTGAAACACTGTTTGTAATGGAAAAAAAAGTAGGAAACACTTATTTATAGAATTACTTATTTAATATCATTGATAAAGTTTGAAAACATAAATATTGTTGGGTAAAAACCAAAATGCAAAAAAGCTTTGTGCAATAGACAGCTGGTATTTCTGTAAGTTAAAAAATAGCGTACTGTATTGTTAGCTTTATGTTATTTATGAGGACATACATACGTAATGAAAGCACAAAAACATGCATGAAAAAGATAGACACCAACTTCAAGATGATGGTTACTCTCTGAAAGGATGGAGATGGGAAAGGTTGTGGGTCTTCAACAATTTCTGTTTCTGTTTTAGAAAAACTTTTAATTGTGGTAAAATACACATTATATAAAATTTACTGTCTTAACCACTTTTAAGTGTACAGTTCAATAATGTTAAGCATATTTACATTGTTGTACAACCAATCTCTAGGACTTTTTCATCTTGCAAAACTGAAACTCTGTACCCATTACACAACTCCTCATTTCTGCCTATCACCACCCCTGGCAAGCACCATTTCACTTTCTATTTCGATAAGTTTGTCTACTCTAGATACCTATCATAAGTGAGATCATGCAGTATTTGTCTTCTTGTGATTGGCTTATTTCACTTAACATAATGTCCTTGAGGTCTATCCATGTTGTAGCAGGCATTAAAATTTCCGTCCTTTTATGGCTGAATAATATTCCGTTGTATGTTTACATGGCATTTTGTTTATCATTCATTCATCTATGGACACTTGGGTTGCTTCTACCTTTTTGTTATTGGGATAATGCAGCTATGAACTTGGGTGTACAAATCTAAAGCAGAGTTTTGACAAAATGAATGATTGGTTAAATAGCCCACTGTGCAAATATAGTAACCTGAGGCTCTTCTCTCCTCCTATTCTTCCACAGCACATTCTAGTTAGACTTTCACTCCTGCCATCCCCCAAACTGCTCTAGATGAGGTCACTAATGACCTTGACTAAGTCCAGGTCCTCAATTCTCTGGCTTCATCCTATTGGTCTCTCAGTAGCAATTGATATGGTGGCCACGCTCTCATTATGGACACAGCTGCTTCACTTGATCTCCAGGATGCCATACTCTTCATTCTCTTCCTACTTCACTGGCTATCCTTCTCAGGCTCCTTTGCTGCTTGCTCCTGACTTCCTGACCCCTCACTCTTGGAGTACCCCTGTGCTCAATACTCTGATCTCTCTTCTTTCTATGCTCAGTCCCTAGTTGATTCATCTAGGTTTTAAATACTGTCTATTCACTGATCCCAAAGTTGTCATTGTAGTTCTTACTTCTCCCCTCAAATCCAGACTCATCTATTTAATCACCTACTTAGCACCTTCACTTAAATGTCTAATGTCATTACAAACTTAACACATACAAAACCAAAACTCTTAGTTCGCATAACTCCCACCTTTCCCTCCCAATCTTCCCTGCCTTGGTGGTCCACTTCCATTCTTCCTGTTGTTCAGGCTAAGAGCCTTGGAGCCATCTTTTGCTTCTCTCTTTAGTCCTCAGGCAATCTATCAGGAAGCCACGTCCGCCTCATGTTCAAAACATATCTAAACTCAACTTTTTCTCCTTGCCTCCACTCTGCTACCATGGTCCAAGGTTCTATCATGCCTTGCAGGAATTATTCCAGTTACCTCTAACTAGCTCTGATGGGTCTGTCCTTATCACCACTACCCCAAAACCATGCTGCAGTACAACATTGGGAGTAATCCTTTAAGAAAGTGCCTCATGTCATGGTTTGCCTTTGCTCAGACCTTCCAGTGTCTTCCCATTTTTCTCAGAGTAAAATCACTGTCTTCATGACAGACTCCAAATGTGGAGCTCATCCTCTCATTCCCACCCACCCCTGCACTTCTTTGGCTTTCTACTTTCCCCATCCCTCATGCAACTTCAGCCACACACTTAGCCTTCACTGTTCTCTCTGCCTGGAATATCTACACAGCTTGTTCCCTCATTTCCTTTAGATGGAGCTTGTCCAGTCGGTGGTCTGTGGGCTGCATGCTACCATGACGGCTTTGAATGCAGCCCAACACAAATTCATAAATTTTCTTAAAACATTATGATTTTTTTTGTGACTTTTTTTTTTTATCTCATCAACTATCATTAGTGTTAGTGTATTTTATGTGTGGCCCAAGACAATTCTTCTTCTTTCAGTGTGGCCTAGGAAAGCCAAAAGATTGGACACCCCTGCTTTAGATCTTTGCTTAAGGATCACCTTTTCATGAAGCTTTCTCTGACTATCCTATTGGAAGTTGTAATTGATCCGTGCCTGCCTAGTATTTCCCATTCTACTTCTCTGATTTATTTTCCTTTATAACATTTATAACAATGTAGTTTAGTCTCCTTTTAAAATTATCCTACCTTTTCCTCCACTGGAATCTGGAATTTAAAAAAAACAAACAACTATGAAGGCCGGGATATTGGTCTGTTTGGTTCACTGCTGTATTTCTTGTATCCCATGTATCAAATTATTATTTGAACATCTGAATCTCCCGTGTCTTAAGACTGACATGAGTTGATGTTTGAGATTATGGTGTTCCTTTCCTGTTGATTCCTCCAATTGGTGTTGGTCCATAATAGTGGCAATTTTAAAACATGGCTCCAAATTCTTTGGCACTCTTTCCTTTAGGAAGCAGGCCTGTGACTGCTTCAAAAGAGCATGACAGAAGCAGTGCTATAGGACTTTCAAGGTTAGGTAATAAAAGGCCATGTAGTTTCTTGCTCATGTGCAAGAAACTGACCTAGAATTCATGAGCATAATACAATGGTGGTGGTCTGATGCCATGAAGTTTGGGGTGATTTGTTATACAGTAATAGATTTACAGAACAATAATGGGAAAAGGCCAGATAAACGTAATAATTACCTCTGGAACGAAAGTTAAGTTTTTAGTTGTTGTTATTATTATTTGGTCTGTTGAAGAAAGTATGTGGTGTGTGTGAACATTATTCTGACAGGTTCATCTTGGAAGCTAGTGTCCATCCAGATTAACTCACTAGACTCTAGACTCTCATTAACGCCAAGAAGTATCATTCTGATGAACCACTTGAGATTTCATGCTCAAAATTCTAGGCTCTTCATATACTTTTATGTTGATCAGCTGAAGGAGCTAGCAATTTTGCACTAGCTAAAGCCAACCTTGTCATGAAATTACAGGAAAATATATAATGTGGGGGTTGATGTCACAGTGAGATGTTAAATTTTGTGATGCCGCCAATTTTCTTCTCTTATTTTTTTCTGTTGTTTTTAAAAGTGAGAATAGGTGGGACTAGAAATACCAGCTGGAGGTCCTCATTTCAGAGTCAGCTGTTTATTAAAAATCTGGGTAATTTCAGAGCTGGAAGAGCGTTAGAAACCAATGCATAAATCTCCTGATTCTGTGGATCAGAGAGGGGAAGCAGTATACCCAAAGTCTCAGGCTAGGACTGCAGGCTCCTGACTTTTGGCTTCTAGTACAGTGCTCTTTCCTCTCAATAAGTGGTTCTCGGCCCAAAGTGTGGCTCAAAGGTAAACTTCTGGGGTGCTCATCCAGGCTCTGTGAACCAGCTGACATGGTGTACACCATTTTGCTTGCATGTGCTTTTGTGTCCATTTCCAGAAAGAATCCACTCTTCCTGTTTGATTTTTACAGAGATCTGTGACTCAGAAAAGTTGAAGTACCATTGCACTTCATGATTTAATAATACTATCATGTGAAAACTATCACAGTAAGTTAAATCTTATACTCATTCATACCTATATGAGAGGACATCAAATGCTCCTGGGGAAATTCATTAGTTGTTTAGGATTAGTGCATAATGGGTGCATCGCTCAGATGGTTAGGGGCAGTTGGAGCCTCCAGCAACCAATTCATCCTACTGTCTGTTTAGAAAATTTGGCAAGCAATCACACGTTAAAATCACTTTGGTGATTCAAAAGCAACAAACAATACAGGACTAATAAGGTATTATTTTGCCTTGTAGCCATTGCAGTTCTTAAAGCAGAAAGAGCTGGGATCTCTGTAGATAAAGCCTGAAAGCTCATAGGCTTAATTGAAGTTTATTTTTATTTCATATCACCATGCAATGTAGGTCTTCAGCAGCCTTTCAGATGATGTTTCAGAAGTGTGGGCTTTTTCTATCTTGAGGCTATACCATCTTCTTGGATATTGAAGTCCTTCACTTCTAGCTAGTAGATAGAAAAAGAGGGAGAGTTGAGGACTAGTTAGGAAGTTTTTATGAAAGTTGATTGCGTTGCTCATTTCTTTTTTTTTAATTTTATTATTATTATACTTTAAGTTTTAGGGTACATGTGCACAACGTGCAGGTTTGTTACATATGTAAACATGTGCCATGTTGGTGTGCTGCACCCATTAACTCGTCATTTAGCATTAGGTATATCTCCTAATGCTATCCCTCCCCCCCCGCCCCACCCCACAACAGTCCCCAGTGTGTAATGTTCCCCTTCTTGTGTCCATGTGTTCTCATTGTTCAATTCTCACCTATGAGTGAGAACATGCGGTGTTTGGTTTTTAATGCTTGCGATAGTTTGCTGAGAATGATGGTTTCCAGTTTCATCCATGTCCCTACAAAGGACATGAACTCATCATTTTCTAACCACATTCCACTGGCCAGAAATAAGTCCCATGGCCCCATCTAGGTAGTGGTTGTGGGGCCTCCTAGCAACAACTCTGTAGTATGGAAGAGAAGCACAAACCTTCCTTGGGCAACTGGTCCCCTGCCACAGAGTGAGTATTATAATAATCCCAAATCTCAGAGATAGGTGAAGTGTGTGAGATGGGATTTTCAGACAGTCCATGTTGTCTGGATATAGATTACAGTTTTCATTTACCTGACACCTTAGGAATCAAGGTGAGCCTCAGAATCTATGAAGTCAGGATTGAAAAATATTGTAATTAAGAAAATTACAATTCTTGGGTAATTGGAGATTTTATTTTATTTTTAAAGGAGTGACACAGAGGGTAAGGGCCCAATCAGGATTTTTAGCTGGTTTGTATTATAATATAATTTGTATAATTATAGCAAAGAGAACTCTGTTACCATTTTTGCATAACTCTTTCTACAAGTTTAGCTTTTTTATTGCATGTTTACCCTTGACAATATTTTCGTGTTTGGCAGAAATTACAACAGCACCTGCCTTTACCTATGGTTTTTATTTTCACTGTGTTGCTTAGTCGCTTCTTCATTATTTTTCCCTGTTTTATACAAGCTTAACCTCTCTCCTCAAATTATAATTTTTATTCTGGAACTAGGATTGGTTATGGTATAAAATTATTATGAATTGCATTCCTGGCTTTTAAAAAGATGATTTTGATGCCACCTGGTATCAGAATGGGTGATCTATGAAATGAATTTCTTCTAACACTTACTACAGAGAAACTCTGACAAGTGACTTACTTTCTGTTTTCTTTTCCACGAGTTTTTACCGGTCCAGTGAACTCCAGCAATCTTGGAAGTAATGTTGAGGACCAAGTAGATTTTTTCTTTGTAGAAGCTGAAATCTCATGGGATCTACCCGATGCTGTGTTGGCACTGGATTGTAGGGACCCATGAAAGCTGGAAAAAAACCATCACATTACTCCAAATTGATTGGAAACGTGTTCTAATAACTAATGTTACAAATTAAATTTACAAACTCATAATTAAATAAATTATATTAAAAACTCATAATCTCCTAATTTCTTATTACACTTTACTATTATCTAAGATCTTGAGGTTGTTACATTTACTGTGTCTGTGTGGTAGAAAATACCATACAATGGGGGTGCTATTGTGTCTCCCTTCCCAAGTCTGCATTCAGGGATGCCACTTGGGTAGCTTGATATTAGCCATGGGGGTGCAGGTTTTTTAATTTCCAGCAGTCCACGGTACTCACCATATACAACATCTTCTTCATTTGGTAGTGCTGAGGCTTGAATGAGACAAGCAGTGCTAGGGACATCACAGATGCTCAATAAAAGACAGCTGCCTTTAGGGTCCTTCCTTCAGAAAATCTCTGCCATGTCCAGAGAGTCCAAAAATGGTAGTGTTGCCAGATGATTGCAGTCCAGTGCCTCTAGAGGGACACAGGATCTCTTTCTGTTTCTCTATTCATAAATGTTTGGTAATGGTTGACTTCATCCCTTACAAGGGATATGTTAGGGGAAAAAATATCCTGACTGATGTGAGAGCATTTTGAATAGTTAGGAAGTAGAGTTCTCAAATTGGAGGTTGAGAAAGAGCTTTGTACAGGGTTGCTGATTTGTGCCAGTGATGAATTTGAGAAGAAAATATTCTTTTCAGATTCCTGGTCCAGAGCTGTAGCATTAACTCCCCCACACTGGTCCTTGGACACGTGCCCTATGGTCCACCTGTAAGATTTCTTGGGCCACTGGCAAATATAATAAGAACAGCATAATAGGATGTGGGCAGAAGACTGCCTGCTTATCTTATCCTGGATAGGACTGTCTTTTATTGTGTGTCTTCAGTGTTCTGACAGCTTTTACATTAACATGTCCTATTTTTTTTTTTTTTTAAGACAGAGTCTCATTCCATCACCAGGCTGGGGTGCAGTGGCGTGATCTCGGCTCAATACAATCTCCGTCTCTCTGGTTCAAGGGATTCTCCTGCCTCAGCCTCCCAAGTAGCTGGGATTACAGGCACATGCCACTATGCCCAGCTAATTTTTGTATTTTTAGTAGAGATGGGATTTCACCATGTTGGCCAGGATGGTCTCAATCTTCTGACCTCATGATCCGCCCACCTCCGCCTCCCAAAGTGTTGGGATTACAGGTGGGAGCCATCATGCCTGACCCCATGTCCTATCTTTTTGAAGTGACAGTGATAGTAGATGATAATGGTGGAGGTAGAGTTAATTTTAAATGCCTTTACTTGCAGAAAGCTAGAAATGATATTGATCCTCTTTTTTAACTCCATTTTTAAAAAAGTAAATGTTTGTGATCCAGAGGTTCTAAAAGTCTAGAACTACCCCATGTTGACTCTAAATTGATTTTTGTGGAAGCAGAAGTAAGTATTGATAGAATTATTCCATAGGTGACCTGAATCACCAGCGTGGGTATGTGTGAGCACCTTTGATTACTCCTGCCATCGCTCACTCTCCTAAAACTGTTGATAGTTAAGAAAATCCAAGTGTGATCTGAACACACATTGTCCTTATCTCTTCTCTTCTGCTAAGACAACTTTTCAAAGTCTCAACAGAACTGTTCTTTTGAGGAGAAGCATATAAAAAGCGACCTTCAAGATAAAAGTTGTAATTCTGTTGTTTGCTTTTTACCTAAAGAAATGTTCATCATAAAAAAATGTTCCAGGGTTTTTTGGGTCCACATCTGGCTTTAACAATTTTTTTCTCCCCTCTAACACTGTTGATACTAATGCCAATTTTAATTTCTTGGCATCATGTTACATAAATATATCACCCACAGATGTGATTTTAAACAAGGACTGAAACTGTAAATTCGGAAGCAAGAGATTCACAGAATTTCATCAGATCACTCTCAAAAGTGACACAGTTGTACTGAAATGGTTTTAAGCTGCTCATTTCAAACCTGCCTCGGTAGCAAAATGCCATGCGTGCAGCAGATTTGCAACCACGTTAGTCATTTTCTTTCCTCTGTTTCCTTGCTGTGTTTGTATTGGGAGCACAGAGTAATGTAATTTAGTAAATTATGATTTGATGGCTGGGCATCAGCCCCAGTGTTGAACGGTATTTGGACTATGATTACTTGCTGGCTTTGTCACAGTTGACATTAATTATTGATGGAAGTTTCAGAAATAGCGCATGTGCCAGGAGCTTTTCACCGGAACGCAGGCTCCAGGCAGGAGGGATGCTAAAGAGTGTGGGGGAAGAGGCACCTGTGGCTTGTTTATGTCTGTGCAAGGGGAACCAGGACCCAGCAGGCTGTGTAGTACCTGTGTAAAGGTTATGGTGTAACGGAAGCATGAACCGTCAGGCTTATTTCTATCGTGTTCCTCCCCAGGAATTGCACCGAAGAAGCCAACTTCAGCCGGAGCCAGCCAAGACGAAGGCTCTCCAGACTGTCATCGAAATGAAGGTAGGAACTGTGCACTTTTGTCAGAAACAGTTATGCCTTGGGAGTTTGTTCTAACTTGGTGCCTAATACAAACATGAAATGAACCTTGTGTTTTTCTCTAGGCACCCTGCTGGGTGCTTTACTTCTGGATTTTTTTTTACCTTCCTGGGCACATTTAATTTATTGGTCCTTTAATTAGGATGCCTTTTCTGGGCAAAAGAATAAAGGGCTCAAGAATCCATTGGCTGAAAGGAGCTGGGTTCCTTTGCAAAGCATGTCTAATCCTAGGGAGGTTTTGTGTGTGTTTTAAAAGTAAAATTTTTAAACTATAATAATTCTTTTCCTCCTATTCACATCACAATAAAAAGCACCTTTGAGAAATTAAGAGTTGGCAAAGGGAAGTTATTTTACATGCAGTGGTATTGTTAATAATTAAAATTATGCTATCAGCAAAATATACTTTTCAAAAAATAATACTTTCTTGTGACCCCAGTATTTTCTCCTAACCAAGTCTGGAAGTAATAACACTTTACTAAGTACTTGCAAAGTATCCTATTTAGCTGCGCAGGCATAGAGATGCACTATTTAAAGGAATGAAAAATCCTTCTGAGAGGATTTAGGGCATTTAAGGAATCATGAAGTAAATGAGCATGACCAAGCCATGATCTATGATTAAGAAACTGGTCTAAATGAAACTCCATTTCTTTGCTAGTATCTAGAAATTTGAAATCTTTTTATTTCTAGTTTTTGCCAGAAGGATGCAAATAGTAAAGTATTTATCTCAATAATAATAATTCATGATTTAATGTGTTCCATTAAGAAACAGTAAGTTTATAACTAAGACGTTTGCAATCTGAAAATTCCATGCTCAAGTTTAACACTCAGGGAGTTTGCTAGTCACCATGGGCCTGCAAGAGAATTCTAAAGCTTGCCGATAGGATAATGAGTCTTCTCGATCCTTCTTGCAGCATATGATTTTGAATTATCTGCCCCCAAATTCCCGAGTTTTAAGGGAAAAGAAACTAATACAAGCTCTTGAATTCTTGGCATGTGCAATCTGAGTAGGGATTGTTTTTCTTTTTCAATGACAATTTCTTCATCCAAGTGGATTTTTGTGAAAATAATAGAGGTCATTTGCTTTAAAACTATGTTGTCCCAAATGAGGTCACATGAGTCAAGGCACTCATAATGTATTTGTAGCATATGGGTTTGAAAAATATCTTTGAAGGGACCAAATGCCAATAGGATTAAACAATAATTATTAACCCTGGCTCATCAGTTGTTTTAAACTTATATAATTTAAACATTTTGAAAAGAAACAACATTCTACACTGGGGAATGGTAGGCCAGTGGTTCATAATTTAGAGTTTATCCTCACTTCACATTGGAATCAAACCTGATACTTGTTTAAGGCTTAAAAAAAAAAGAGGAAAAATGAAAAGATGAAAGGACAAAAGACTTGATTTTTTTTTTTCTTGCAAAGGGTGACTCAGTCCCCCTTCCACCCACCTCCACACCCACCCTCCCAGTCAGCACAAATAGTAATGGAGAAGAGGATGTATACACAATCTATTTCCAAATTATCATTTAAGAAAAAAAAAAAGAGCGAGTTTCCAAGGCCTTTGGAAAAAACAGGAGAAACATCTCTTCTAATGTGGTGGGTAGTTTCCTGGTAAATGTCTCCATACAAAGACAATTGGTACCTTTTTTTGTGACTTTTTAAAGTAGAAAAATCTGTTTGATCCTAGTTTGTTGTTTCTAGCATTATGTTTTATTATAAAACAAAAAATTATAAATAAAAAACTCACTTAGGTCATCGACATGGGAAGGCAGAGAAACTTGAATTCTAGGGCAAATTCATATCCACATATTATCAGTAAATTGAGCCTAGAGTTCTCCTTTCATGGATGCCAGTGTTGCTAATTTGTAGGCATGAGGCATTTGTATTTTTAGGACTAATGAAGAGCAATAAAATTTTCAGGAAATGGAAACGGATCCTGAAGTTTTTCTGTTGTCTTTTTGGATGCCTGTTAACTTACAAAAGCACTGCCTTCTGTCTTGTCAACAGAGAAGTCTGGGTGCCATTAGCATCTATCCTCAACATACCTAAATTGAGTTATGGAGGCAGCTGGTGGAGGGTCATCTCAGCCATGTGTATAGCTCAGGCTGGAGGCTGTGATCTCATCTGATTTTGTACATTACACCCCTGTGAAATTGGTGGGAATATTGGAAGTTCATATTGTACAGGCTTTAGAGTTGACTACCAAATCAAACTGACCCTTAAGCCTAGTGAGTGGAACTTGAGACCCTGTTGTATTTTAGCCCTGGGCAAACATCAGTGTCATCTAGTGCCTTAATAGAATTTAAAATTAAGAAGAGATTTCTTGGCCAGGCGCAGTGGCTCAAGCCTGTAATCCCAGCCCTTTGGGAGGCCGAGGCAGGCGGATCACAAGGTCAGGAGATAGAGACCATCCTGACTAACACGGCGAAACCCTGTCTCTACTAAAATATACAAAAAATTAGCCGGGCATGGTGGCACGCGCCTGTAGTCCCAGCTACTTGGGAGGCTGAGGCAGGACAATGGGGTGAACCCAGGAGGCAGAGCTTGCAGTGAGCCGAGGTTGTGCCACCACACTCCAGCCTGGAGGACAGAGCGAGACTCTGTCTCAGGAAAAAAAAAAAAAAATTAGCCAGGCGTGGTGGTGGGCACCTGTAATCCCAGCTATTCAGGAGGCAGAGGCAGAAGAATCACTTGAACCCGGGGCGTGGAGGTTGCAGTGAGCCAAGATCTCGCCACTGCACTCCAGCCTGGGTGACATAGTGAGACACTATCTTGAAAAAAAAAAAAAGAAGAGATTTCTTAGACTAAATTGGGCTCAGAGATTATCCCTATTTGTTTCTTGCTTTTTAGAGGAACTAAGGGTGAGCTTCAACCCCAATTGTCCCCATATACACACTTTGCATAAACTCGCAAAAGACATTTGTTTTGAAAGTCTGTGAAATCTTGCCTAAATTCAAGCACTATTTAGAATCACAGTCTGGTAGTTCTAGATTTTTGTGTACCCCCTCTGGACTTTGGAGTTGTGAAAATATGTTTTTCTGGGGTGAACCGTGGGAAGTATCATCTGCCTGCATCAAACTGGGGGCAGTTCTTTTGCAGACATCACATCGACTGCAGCCTGTTGAGCCTGGGGGCTGAAGTTACCTGAATGAAAAATGAAAGGAAGCAAAGTGAATAAAGTTATTTGTGATTTATCTTCTTGCAGGAAGCTTCAAGTTTTAGTTTTGATCCTGATTTGGTCTGGCAGGTATGTTCCAAGTTTGCACTTAGAACACTGTGTGTGTTTCTTGGAAAATTAGTTTCTTGTAGGTATTGCAGTGCTCCTCCTTCTCTTGCCTTTGTGTCTAAAGATTCTTTGCTAAGCTCCTCTTTTCTGCTCTTGTGGATAACTGTCAGTAAGAATGGCAGTTGAAAGGCTTGTTTTCTCTTTTTTCTTTCTTTAATGCTAATTCCTTTGAAAGAATGTGTGACTTATTTTTATTATAAATTTGACATGACATAAACATGACGTCCAAAAGTTTTACTTTCTTGGGTCATTCATAAAGCCATTTTTTTTTTTTTTTAAGAAAATGAATGACAGTAATGGCAGTTCTTGTCAAATAATCTCAACCCCCGTTTTCATTGTTAGCTAGAACTTTTAAGTGAAGGAAAATCTATTTCAAAGTGGCTAAAATCAAAAGGAAATTTATTGGAAAAAAATTTACGGAAAAAAACAGGGATATTGCTTCAGGCACAGCTTGATCCAGAGGCTCAAAAGATATTAGCAGATCCCATTTTCTTTCATTCCATCCCTTATCTTGTCTTCCTTCATGTGAGCTCTATTTTCAGGCAACCTCTCCCTGCCTGTGAGCAAATGGCTACAGCAACTCCAACAATCACAAATGGAAGGGCAGGGAGAATGTTGTGTTTTTTTAAAAATGTAAAAACGCAACGCTTAGAGTAATAATAATTACTGAGATGACACATAAAACTTCACTCCAAACTTAGCAGCTGAGGCTGAAAAGAAAATACATAGAGTTTTCTAGAGCTCATTTGCTTAAAACATTAAATGATATTCTTTGGGAAAAACAAACATTTTGCTAGTATAGCAGAAACTGTCAGGTTTTCAGCAGAATTGATCAAAGAGGACATATATGAGTGACATAAGGGTTTTAGTAAAAGTTTCAGAATATGTGCTTGATTTGGTGAACTTGTTAACTAAAGTGGATTAAGAAGCCAGAGGCATAATGTGAAGTTAAAAGCAGTATTTCTGTGGTAATTGAAGTGAGGATTGTGGGTATTTAGCTTTCCAGTCCCGTGGTCAGCAAGGGCACTTGTGTACCTTGAGTTGTTCCTCTTGAGTGACATTTGTCCCCACCAAGCTTTTTTTTCTTTTTTTATTGGAACTAAGTAGTAAGCAAAGCAAGACTGAGCTCCACTAAGTTGCTAAAGTATAAGTGGTACTATTGATGAAAGTATATGATTTTGCATTCAGGTGCAACGTTAATGCAGAGGTTAATTTTTTGTTGTAAAAATAAGACTTCACTTTGTCTTTTTGCCCAGGCAGATAACTGTTGTTCTGCATGGAGCTGACTTGCAGCTGGGTTAAGTTTCACTTAAAAGGTATCTTGGTATTTGGTCAAATTTAGCCTGTTTAGTTCCACAAAATATGAAAGGGATGTACTGGAACACTGTGAAGTCAAGAACTACTACTTGGCAACTTTACCAAGTTTCATATAACTAGGAAGGGGAGAGAGTTCAAAGGCAAACCTAGACCACTCAACACAACCCAATACCCATTATGAGCTTGTCTGAGTCCTGGAATCTGGTCAGAGACACTATGAAGTAGCTGCCACTTCTTTGACTGTAGGGCCTACCTAGGTTTATTTCATTCATCTTCTCCCAGGATGCTGTGTTCATATGAAATTTGTGCCAATCTCAGTTTTTCTAGTAAAGCAATTATGATGATGGCTTTTAGGCCTTAAGAATATGCCCCTGCTCCTTTTGTGGCTATTAAAAACAATAGGCCGGGCACAGTGGCTCACGCTTGTAATCCCAGCACTTTGGGAGGCCGAGGCAGGTAGATCATGAGGTCAGGAGATCGAGACCATGGTGAAACCCCGTCTCTACTAAAAATACAAAAAAATTAGCCGGGCGTGGTGGTGGCGCCTGTAGTCCCAGCTACTCGGAGAGGCTGAGGCAGGAGAATGGTGTGAACCCGGGAGGCGGAGCTTGCAGTGAGCTGAGATTGCGCCACTGCACTCTAGCCTGGGCGACAGAGCGAGACTCCGTCTCAAAAACAAACAAACAAACAAAAAAAACAACACTAACAACAACAATGTCACCTGCACCACCAGTAATACCCAATGACAGCAACATCACTACCACACATGAGGGCTACAGCACTTGATGTGCAATAAACCTGTGAATAGGCAGAGTTATCCCCATTTCACAGATGAGAAAGCTATGGGTTAGAGAGGATAAGCTAGCTGCCCATGGTCCTGCAGCTAGTCAGATTGGCAGCTGAGATTTGAACATAAGTTTCTCCTCAAAGCTCTTACACTCTTTACTCCTTCTTTCTGTCTTTTCTAAAGATAGCCCATAGGTTCAAATGTTTTTTCTTTCAACATTTACTTTGGAAATTGTGCACTGATATTTGCATCCTAGAATGGGTAGAGGCAGCTCATGAGAGATGGAGTGGCTTATGTGATATTTTTGGAAAGGTGCAGAGCTGTACTTTGTGCTAAAAGGCAAAACTCATCCTTTTTACATGTATGTGTTATCGTGGCTCCAAATGGGGCTCCAAATATGTACATTACAGCCAACATATGCCCTGTTTCTCCCCCTGCATTTTAAGTCTTGCTCTGAAGTCTTTTTTTAACAGCCTGGTGTGATAACTTGTTCAAACTTGTAAAGGACTGTGTGTTTTGATGTGCAGTGTGCATTTACAATATTAGAATTATCCTTTAGCTGACTTTTTTTTCTTGGGAAATGTCTTTATCTTCTCATTTTCCAACTGGACCCCCCAATATAAAACAACAACAAGCCCCTTTATCCCATTTAACTGTTTGCCTTAAATAATGGGCAAAATGTGAGTTTTAAGTGATGGTCAAGTCAAATGTTAGCTCTGGATGATATATGGTTGTCACTTAGAAGCAAGTAAGATGTTTTTTAGAAGATGAGAATTATTTCCCTTTCCCCCCAAACTCTTCTTATGATGTATTTGACTCTACATGTTTGACTAAATGTTGCCAGTCAGTAATTCCTGCTATTACCCAGGTTAGTTTTTGTGAATCTAACTCCTGAAGTTGCATAATAAACACCAGTGTTTACTGAGCAACTATTTTGTGTACAGCACCATGGTGAGGCTTTCAGGAAAAACTGAGCTGTAAGTCTTTAAGGAGCTAATGGAATGAAGTACATAAACCAGGTTATAAAGTGACTTAAGAAGGGCCAATGAGCTATGAGGAGTCAAAGGATATCAAATAAGAGAAGAACATAGAATGTTTTTTGGAGGAGGTAGCATTTGGAGAAAGCCTTGGAAAACTGGCACGATTTTGGTAAAGGGTAATATGGTTTATAAACAGTGGGAACTATAAGAGCCACGAGTCTAGTAAGTATAAGGAGTGTCTTTGGAAGAGCAAATCATTCAGTTTGATTGAGAGAAGACGTTGTAAATTTAAAAGGTATGGTAGGTCGCATTAAACTAGTAGAAAAAGAAGGTGGAGAGAAAGAAATAATAAACATAAAAGCTAACATTAAATAAATAGAGGATAAACATATACTAGAGAGGAGCACCAAAACTAAATGCTGTTTTTTTGAAGAGATTAACAAAAATGACAAATTCTGGTTAGAATCAGCAAGAAGAGTAGAGACAGCAAAAATAACCAATATCAGGGATGAAAGTGGGGTATCACTATAAACCTTATTAACATTAAAATATGAGAGGATTTTATTAGCAACTTTATGATAATAAAGTTGAAATTTTAGATAAATGAAAAAATTCTTTTAAAAACACAACTTGTCAAAACTTGCTTAAGAAGAAATAGAATATCTGAGTAGTCTTGTATGTTAAAGGAAATGATTCTATAAATTAAAATCTTACCACCAAACCAAAAACCTGAAAACCCAAACCAAACAGAAACAATTAGAGACCCAGATGGCTTTTTTGAGTGAATTGTATCAAATGTTTGAAGAGGAAATGAAATCAATCCTACAGAAACTCTTCCAGAATAGAAAAAGAGGGAGCATTTCCCATCTTGTTTTATGAGGCCAGCATATGTTTGATATTCATACCCAGCAAATATATTACAAAAAAGGAAAATTACAAGCAATCTCCTGAGTAAACACTGATGATAGAAAATATCCTAGTGAATTGAACTCAATGACAAATAAATGACACGACCAAGTTGTGTTTATTTTAGGAATGCAAAGTTGGACTGATATTTGGCTATCAATCATGTTATCCACCATATTAAGAGGATAAAGGAGAAAATGAATATAATTCATAGGTACTGAAAAAGCATTTGATTAATGCAACATCCATCCGTGGCCCCCAAAAATGTTTTTAAGAAACTCAGAAGTAGAGGATTTTCTTAATCTAATAAGAATAGTTACAAGAAGGCTATAGCTAATACCATGTTCAATGGTAAATTGTTGAAAGCTTTCTCTGTGATATAAGGAATAAGACAAGAATGCCAGTTACCATCACTTCTATTCGATAATGCTATGGACATCCTAGGTATAAAAATTAGAAAGAAAAAAAAAACCATTTTTGTTCACAAGTACCATAACCTTGTCTGTAGAAAATATCAGTGAATCCATATATACAATATTAGATTAGTAAATAAATTTAGCCAAATGGCTGGCCAGTATTTTAAAATGAATTTTATTTCTACATACTAGTTATAAACAATTAGGATGTGAAATTGAGAAAACAATATCACTTATACTGGTATTAAAAAACCCCAAATATATAACAGCAAGTCTAACAATAGCTATAAAAGACCTAATTTAAATGAAAAGGTATAGAACATAACTAAATTTAGAATAACTAAAAACTTCAAACAAGTGAAACAGCTGTCAGTGGTAGGGTGGATAAAAAAGTAGTGGAATATTCATACAATGAAATGCTATATGGCAATGAAAAGGACCAAGCTATTGCCATACGCAATAGCATAAATGAATACTACCCCCAAAATAATGTTGAAAGAAGCCAGCCACAAAAGAACATATATATGTTCCCCAAACAAGCTAAACTAATTGATAGTATTAGATATCTGTATAGTAGTTAATTTGAAGAAGAGGAGGGAAAAGTGAAAGTTAGGAGGGCCAGGAAGGAGGTTTTTGAAGTACAGGTAATATTCTATTTCTATTATATTCTGTTTTGTGATCTGGTTGGCCCAAGTGTGTTCACTCGATCACAATTCATCATTCTGAAAGTCTATGATTTGTGTACTTTCTTATATTAATACTTTAATTCACGTTTCTTTAAAAATAAAGAAAAAATAATTCATCAATAAAAAGATAATTACAAAATTGGGCAAAGGATTTAATTAGACATGTCTCCAAAGAAGACATACAAATGGCCAATAAGGACATAAAAATTACTGAACATCATTTGTCATTAGGGAAATGCCAATCAAAACCAGCATTAGATACAACTTCTCTCACACTAGGATGGCTAAAATAAAAAAAGACAGACAATAATGAGTGTTGGGGAGGATGTGAAAAATTAGAATTCTCATATGTTGATGGTGGGAACATAAAATGGTACAGCCCACTTTGGAAAACTGTTAGCAGTTCCTCAAAATGTTAAACATAGAGTTACCACATGACCTAGAAATTTCACTTGTAGGTACACACCCAACAGAATTGAAAACATAAGTCCACACAAAACACTATCCACAAGTGTTCATGCTACCATTATTTATAATAGCAAAAGATAAAACAACCCAAATGTCTATCATCTGATACATGAAGAAACAAAATATGGTATATCCACATAGTAGAATATTATTCATCAATAAAAAGTAATAAATTACTGATATATGCTACAACATGGATGAACCTTGAAAACATACTAAATGAAAGAAGTCAGTCAGAAAAGGCCACATATTATATGATACTATTAATTAAATGTCCAGCGTAGGCAAATTAGGGACAGAAAGTAGATTAGTGATTGCCAGGAGCTAGGGGGAAGGAGGAAAGAAGAGTTACTGCTAATGTGTACTGGATTTTGGGTGATGAAGATGTTCTGGAATTAAATAGCAGTGATGGTTGCGCAAACCTCTAAATTATACACTTTAAAAGGGTGAATTTTATGGTATGTGTATTATATCTCATGAAAGCTGTTATTAAAAATAAAGAAAAATATTATAAAGGAAATGATCAATAACTTTGCTTACTTAAGGCTTACAAGAGATTCTTAAGGGCATTCTAAATATGGATACAAAAGAATGATACCTGCTGCCACAAAAACATACTTAGTACATAGCCCATAGACCCTATAAAGGAACCACACAATCAAAACTACAAAGCAACCAGCTAGCAACTTCATTATAGGATCAAAACCTCAAATATCAATATTAACCTTGAATGTAAATAGTCTAATGACCCACTTAAAAGGCACAGAGTGAAAAGTTGGATCAAAAGACAAGATTTATCTGTCTGCTGTCTTCAAGAGACCCACATCACATGTAACAACACACATAGGCTCAAAGTAGAGTTGGAGAAAGATCCACCGTGCAAATAAAAACCAACCAAACAAAAAAGGAGCAGGGGTCACTATTCTTATGTTGGATAAAACAGACTTTTAAAACCAACAGCAGTTAAAAAGGACAAAGAAAGGCATTACATAATGATAAAGGATAAAGACTTTTCTAATCTAAAAATGTATGTACCCAACATTGGAGCACTCAGATTCAAAAATATGAACTTGTAAGACTTATGAAAAGACTTAGACAGCAACACACAATAATAGTGGGAGACTTCAACATCCCACTGTGAGCATTAGACAGATCATCAAGACAGAAAACTAACAAAGAAATTCTGGACTTAAACACAACACTTGACGAATTGGACCTAATAGACATCTACAGAATATTCCACTCATCAACCACAGAATATACGTTCTTCCCACCTGCGCATGGAACATACACCAAGATCAACCACATGCTCGGCCATAAAGCGAGTCTCAATAAATTCAGAAAAATTGAAATCATACTAACCATACTCTTGGACCACTGTGGAATACAAATAGAAATCAATACCAAGAAGATCTCTCAAAAGCACATAATTACATGGAAATTAAACAATTTGCTCCTGAATGACTTTTGAGTAAACAATGAAATTAAGGCAGAAATATAAAAATTATTTGAACTACATGAAAACAGAGACACAAGATACCAAAAGCTCTGGGACAGAGCAAAAGCAGTGTTAAGAGGAAAGTTTGTAGTGCTAAGTGCCTACCTCAAAAAGTTAGAAAGATCTCAAATTAACAATCTAACATCACACTTAGAAAAACTAGAAAAACAAGAGCAAACTTACCCCAAAGCTAGCAGAGAAAAGAAATAAAAAAAAAAAGAGCAGGACTGAACACAATTGAGACCCAAAAATGCATACAAAGAATCAATAAAACTAAAGATTGGTTCTTTGAACAGATAGATTGATAGACCATTAGCTAGATTAACAAAGAAAAAAAGAAGATCCAAATCAGTTCAATCAGAACTGACAAAGGTGACATTACAACTTATCCCACAGAAATACAGAAGATCCTCAGAGACTATTATGAACACTTAAATGCACACAAACTAGAAAATCTAGAGGAACTGGGTAAATTCCTGGAAACACACACTCTCCCAAGATTCAATGAGGAAGAAATGGAAACACTGAAAAGACCAATATTGAGTTCTGAAATTGAATAAATAACAAAAAACCTACCAACCAAAAAGAGCCTTGAACTGGATGGATTCACAGTTGAATTCTGTCAGACATACAAAGAAGAGCTGGTACTAGTTCTACTGGAAATATAGCAAAAAGTCAAGGAGCACGGACTCCTCCCTAACTCATTCTACAAAGTCAGTATCACCCTGATACCAAAACCTGGCAAAGACACAACAAGAAGATAAAACTACAGAGCAGTATCCCTGATGAATGTAAATGCAAAAATCCTCAACAAAATACTATCAAGCCAAATTCAACAACATCAAACAACTCACCACAATCAAGTAGGCTTCATTTTTAGAATGCAAAGTTGGTTCAATATGTGCAAATCAATAAATGTGATTCAACACATAAACAGAATTAAAAACAAAAACCATATGATAATCTCAAAAGATGTGGAAAAAGCTTTCGATAAAATCCAACATCCCTTCATGATAAAAACTCTCAAGAAACTAGGCATTGAAGCAACATACCTCAAAATAATAAGAGCCATCTATGACAAACCCATGGCCAACATCATATTGAATGGGCAAAAACTGGACACATTCCCCTTGAGAACTGAAACAAGACAAGGATGCTCACTCTTATTACTCCTATTCAACATAGTACTGGAAGTGCTAGCCAGAGCAATTAGGCAAGAGAAAGAAATAAAAGGCAACTAAACAGGAAAAGAAGAAGTCAAGCTATATCTCTTCACTGACGATATGATTCTATACCTAGAAAATCCTAACGACTGCCAAAAGGCTTCTGAAACTGATAAACAACTTCAGTAAAGTTTCAGGATACAGAATCAATGTACAAAAATCAGTAGCATTTCTATACACCAATAGTATTCAAGCTGAGAGCAAAATCAAGAATGCAATCTCATTTATAATAGCCACACACACACACAAAATACCTAGGAATACATCTAACCAAGGAGGTGAAAGATCTCTATGAGGATAACTGCAAAACACTGCTCAAAGAAATCACAGATGACATAAACAAATGGAAAAACATTCCATACTCATAGAGTGGACGAATCATCATTAAAATGGCCATACCCCTAAAGCAATTTGCAGATTCAATGCTATTCCTATCAAACTACCAATATCATTTTTCCCAGAACTAGAAAAAAACTCTTCTAAGCTTTATATGGAACCAAAAAAGAACTTGAATAGCCAAGGCGATTGTAATAGGCTGTCCTCACATTGCTATAAAGAAATACCTGAGGCTGGGTATTCCATAAAGAAAAGAAGTTTAATTGGCTCATGGTTTGGCAGGCTGTACAAGCATGGCAACAGCAACTGCTCAGCTTCTTGTGAGGGCCTCAGGAAGCTTACAGTCATGGCAGAAGGCAAAGCAGGAGCAGGTACATCACATGGCAAGCTGGAGCAAGAGCTGGGAGGAGGGCCTAGACTCTTTTTCAGCAACCAGATCTCATGTGAGCTAACTGAGCAAGAATTCGCTTAGCAGCAAGGGGATGGTGCTAAACCACTCATGAAGGATCCACTCCCATGATCCAATTACCGCCCACCAGGCCCCACCTCCAACATTGGGAATCATATTTCAATGTAAGATTTGGAGCAAACATCCAAACCATATAAGCAATTCTAAGCAAAAAGAACAAGCCTGGAGCCATCATATTACCCAATGTCAAACTATACTATAAGGCTACAATAACCAAAACAGCATAGTATTGGTATAAAAAGACACATTGACCAGTGGAATAGAATAGAGAACCCAGAAATAACTACAGACACCTATTGCCATCTGATCTTTGAAAAATTGACAAAGATAAGTAATGGGGAAACAACTTCCTATTTAATAAATGGTGCTGGGATAACTGGCTAATCATATGCAGAAGAATGAAACTAGACACTTACATTTCACCATATATAAAGCTTAACTCAAGATGGATTAAAGATTTAAATGTAAGACCTCAAACTATAAGAATCTCAGAAGAAAATCTAGGAAACACCATGCTGGACATCGGCCTTGTGAAAGGATTTATGACTAAGTCTTCAGAATCAATTGCAACAAAACCAAAAATTGACAAGTGGGACCTAATTAAACTACAGATCTTCTGCATAGCTGAAGAAACTATTAACAGAGGAAACAAACAGTCTACAGAATGGGAGAAAATATTTGCAAACTGCACATCCAGCAAAGGTCTAATAACCAGAATCTATCAGGAACTTAAACATTGAACAAGCAGAAAAACAAATAATTCCATGAAAAATTAGGCAAAAGACATGAACAGACACTTCTCAAAAGAAGACATGCAAGTGTCCAACAAACATAATCATCAGAGAAAAGCAAATAAAAACTACAGTGAGAAGCCATCTTACACCAATCAGGATGGCTATTATTAAAAAGTCAAAGCACAACAGATGCTAGTGAGGTTGTGGAGAAATGGAAACACTTATATACTGTTGGTGGTAATACAAATTAGGTCAGCCTCTGTGTAAAGCAGTTTGGAGATTTCTCAAAGAATTATAGCTTACCAACCAAAAAGAGTCCAGGACCTGATGGATTCACAGCTGAATTCTACCAGAGGTACAAGGAGGAACTGGTACCATTCCTTCTGAAACTATTCCAATTGATAGAAAAAGAGGGAATCCTCCCTAACACATTTTATGAAGCCAGCATCGTCCTGATACCAAAGCCTGGCAGAGACATAACCAAAAAATAGAATTTCAGACCAATATCCTTGATGAACATTGATGCAAAAATCCTCAATAAAATACTGGCAAACCAAATCCAGCAGCACATCAAAAAGCTTATACACCATGATCAAGTGGGCTTCATCCCTGGGATGCAAGGCTGGTTCAACATATGAAAATCAATAAATGTAATCCAGCATATAAACAGAACCAAAGACAAAAACCACGTGATTATCTCAATAGATGCAGAAAAGGCCTTTGACAAAATTCAACAACCCTTCATGCTAAAAACTTTCAATAAATTAGGTATTGATGGGACGTATCTCAAAATAATAAGAGCTATCTATGACAAACCCACAGCCAATATCATACTGAATGGGCAAAAACTGGAAGCATTCCCTTTGAAAACTGGCACAAGACAGGGATGCCCTCTCTCACCGCTCCTATTCAACATAGTGCTGGAAGTTCTGGCCAGAGCAATCAGGCAGGAGAAGGAAATAAAGGGCATTCAATTAGGAAAAGAGGAAGTCAAATTGTCCTTGTTTGCAGATGACATGATTGTATATCTAGAAAACCCCATTGTCTCAGCTCAATATCTCCTTAAGCTGATTGGCAACTTCAGCAAAGTCTCAGGATACAAAATCAATGTACAAAAATCACAAGCATTCTTGTACACCAATCACAGACAAACAGAGAGCCAAATCATGAGTGAACTCCCATTCACAATTGCCTCAAAGAGAATAAAATACCTAGGAATCCAACTTACAAGGGATGTGAAGGACCTCTTCAAAGTGAACTACAAACCACTGCTCGATGAAATAAAAGAAGATACAAACAAATGGAAGAACATTCCGTGCTCATGGGTTGGAAGAATCAATATCGTGAAAATGACCATACTGCCCAAGGTAATTTATAGATTCAATGCCATCCCCATGAAGCTACCAATGACTTTCTTCACAGAATTGGAAAAAACTACTTTAAAGTTCATATGGAACCAAAAAAGAGCCCGCATCACCAAGTCAATCCTAAGCCAAAAGAACAAAGCTGGAGGCATCACACTACCTGACTTCAAACTATACTACAAGGCTACAGTAACCAAAACAGCATGGTACTGGTACCACAACAGAGACATAGATCAATGGAACAGAACAGAGCCCTCAGAAATGATGCCGCATATCTACAACTATCTGATCTTTGACAAACCTGACAAAAACAAGCAATGGGGAAAGGATTCCCTATTTAATAAATGGTGCTGGGAAAACTGGCTAGCCATATGTAGAAAGCTGAAACTGGATCCCTTCCTTACACCTTATACAAAAATTAATTCAAGATGGATTAAAGACTTAAATGTTAGACCTAAAACCATTAAAATCCTACAAGAAAACCTAGGCAATACCATTCAGGACATAGGCGTGGGCAAGGACTTCATGTCTAAAACACCAAAAGCAATGGCAACAAAAGCCAAAATTGACAAATGGGATCTAATTAAACTAAAGAGCTTCTGCACAGCAAAAGAAACTACCATCAGAGTGAACAGGCAACCTACAGAATGGGAGAAAATTTTTGCAACCTACTCATCTGACAAAGGGCTAATATCCAGAATCTACAATGAACTCAAACAAATTTACAAGAAAAAAACAAACAACCCCATCAAAAAATGGGCGAAGGACATGAACAGACACTTTTTAAAAGAAGACATTTATGCAGCCAAAAAACACATGAAGAAATGCTCATCATCACTGGCCATCAGAGAAATGCAAATCAAAACCACAGTGAGATACCATCTCACACCAGTTAGAATGGCCATCATTAAAAAGTCAGGAAACAACAGGTGCTGGAGAGGATGTGGAGAAATAGGAACACTTTTACACTGTTGCTGGGACTGTAAACTAGTTCAACCATTGTGGAAGTCAGTGTGGCGATTCCTCAGGGATCTAGAACTAGAAATCCCATTTGACCCAGCCATCCCATTACTGGGTATGTACCCAAAGGACTATAAATCATGCTGCTATAAAGACACATGCACACGTATGTGTATTGTGGCACTATTCACAATAGCAAAGAGTTGGAACCAACCCAAATGTCCAACAACGATAGACTGAATTAAGAAAATGTGGCATATATACACCATGGAATTCTATGCAGCCATAAAAAATGATGAGTTCATGTCCTTTGTAGGGACATGGATGAAACTGGAAAACATCATTCTCAGTAAACTGTCGCAAGGACAAAAAACCAAACACCGCATGTTCTCACTCATAGGTGGGAATTGAACAATGAGAACTCATGGACACAGGAAGGGGACCATCACACTCCGGGGACTGTTGTGGGGTGGGGGGAGGGGGGAGGGACAGCATTAGGAGATATACCTAATGCTAAATGACAAATTATTGGGTGCAGCAAAACAACATGGCACATGGATACATAAGTAACAAACCTGCACATTGTGCACATGTACCCTAAAACCTAAAGTATAATAAAAAAAAATAAATAAATAAAAAATAAAAGATAACTACTATTTGACCCAGCAATCCCATTACCCAAAGGAATGTAAATTGTTCTACCAAAAAGACACATACACTTAAATGTTCATCGCAACAGTATTCGCCGTAGCAAAGACATGGAATCAACCTAGGTGCCCATTAATGGTGCACTAGATGAAGAAAGCTTAGTATGTATACACCATGGGATACTATATACAGCCATAAAAAAGAATGAAACCATTTCCTTTGCAGCAACCTGGATGCAGCTGGAGGCCATTATCCTAAGTGAATTAACACAGGAACAGAAAACCAAATACTGCACATTCTCACTTATAAGTGGGAGTTAAACATCAAGTACTTGTGGACATAAAGATGGCAACAATAGAAACTGGGGACTTCTAGGGAGGAAGGAGGCAAGGGGACAAAGGCTGAAAAACTAACTATTGAGTACTATGCTTAATACCTGGGTTATGGGATCATTTGTACCCCAAACCTCAGCATCATGCAGTATACCCAAGTAACAAACCTGTACATATACTCCCTAAATCTAAAATAAAAGTTGAAAAAAAACCCAACATAACCAACTATGAAATGTATTTTTAAGGTTTATAGTAGTTTAGAGGTTTAGTATTCTTAATGTGTAAAAAGGTTATATTTATCAATGTAGAATAACAACTTGGGGGAACATGTACTAAATTGTTGACATTTGTTCTGGGAAGAGAGATTATAAAGGATTTTTTTCCTCTTCTTTCTTCCTGTATTAGTCCATTCTCACATTTCTATAATGAAATACCAAAGAATGGCTAATTTACAAAGAAAAAAGGTATAATTGGCTCACAGTTTTGCAGGCTGTAGAGGAAGCATGAAGCTTGGCTTCTGGGGAGGCTTCAGGAAACTTACAATTATGGTGGAAGGTGAAGAGGGAGGAGTCACAGTCAGATGGCCAGAGTAGAAGCACAAAACAGGTGGGATGGGTGGGGGTGCTACACACTTTTAAATGACCCGATCTCATGAGAATTCACTCACTATTGCGAGGACAGCATCAAGCATATGGTGCTAAACCATTCATGAGAAACTGCCTTCATGATCCAGTCACCTCCTTCCAGGCCCCACCTCCAATATTGGGGATTACAATTGAACATGAGATTTGGGTGGGGACACGGATCCAAACCATATCATTCCCCTAAATTGTCATGTTTTCAATAATGTGCATTTTTCTAAACATAGAAATGAAAAGGAATTACTATTTTGAAAAACAAGTTTGTTAAAAGAAAAGCCATAATCAGAAACCTTGAAAATGCACGATTTTTAAAATTCTTGTTTTTTTTTTTTTTCTGAACTGAGAAGGTTCCAAAGGGGAGAGGGTTAGGTTATTTACGGAAATTGAGAATTTTGCTTGCTGCTTACTGCTTCTCTATGCTTCAGCATTCCCATATGGGAAATGGGTCCATGATACTAGCCTGTACGGGTTGTGGTGGGGATTAAAATGATTTAAGGCATGGGAAAATCCTGGCACATAATAGAGGATCAAGGAATCCTTTTCCTCTCCATCTCTTCCCTTTGAGTCTGGAAATTGAGTTTTATCTGTAAAAAAGAGGTTGTGCATTTGAGCAAGGACCACCAGAGAGAAGGAACTAAATAAGCCTATTTTAGCCAGAGAGAGTCTTAGCTCTGAATACACACATAGTTTGCATGTTGAAAAGACTTTAAAAGTGTCTTTGAAAGGAGAAAACAGCACAGGAAAAATAGCAAGTCTCAGGAGGTCTATGGCATAATAAATTACCTAGGAACTTAGCTTTCTGGCTATTGGGCATTTGGCAAGTCACTTGTCCCCGCTGGCTCTCACTCTTCATATCTGACAAATGAAGGGATTGGACTAACTGTCCTACTTTAAAAATTCTGCCAAGTCTGAGGCTCGATGACTGGCAATTTGGACTCTCAAGGGGCCCCCCTGGGGAGTCTGAATTGACATGACATTCTTGCAAAGTTTAAATCTTAGCTTTGTTTGCTCCACCTTGGCCAGCTCTGCCCAAGCCAGCAGACCCTGCCCTCTCCCTTGCTGGTGCTCAGGTTCCCAGCCTATTGTTTATTTAGGGATTGCAATTTCCTTACTGGCGTGTGCCCCTGCCAGCAGGGTTGAGAAGTCAACCACAGGCCTCATGTGAACTTCCCCTTTCAGGTTTCAGTAATGACAGCATACCAGCCATCACATGCCTCATCCCTGAGGCATGGTCCAGTTTCCACATCCATCAGGCCACATTGGTGACTTGGGGTAGCCTGAATTCCACTGCTGCCTGTTGCTTTTTTTTTTTTTTCCATGAGACAAACTGGTTGAATGTAGAATGATCTGCGGTATGTTTCGGAGATTCTAAGAGGAGACACCAAACCCAACCAGGAAGTGGGTTAAAAGGAACGGGAAGAGCAAGTTCAGCTTGCTAGAAGGCTAACAAGGAGAGAGAGCTTCTTCACTCAATCTTTTCCTAAAGAACACTGGAAGAGAAATGGAGGGGTCAGATGTCCATCTTTTTAGGCTCCCTAAAATGCATTTGCTGTGTTGCAAAGTAGTATTCCCTGAATTGCTGGCATTCTCAGGATGGGCAGCTGGAATTCAAACACTCTTTCCATTTAGATGTACATGAAAGATGACATGCAACCCATCGTTGAGGGGATGGTCCTGCACACATGGAGGGACTGCCCGCTCATCTGGAAGCAGTTTCTGAAAATTTTTTCCTCCCTTTCCTCTCTCCCCAGCCTCTTTACTCTTTTCTTTTGACCTTGCTCGGTGATCTTTAGAGGCTAAAATTACTGTGGAAGAAAGAACCAGAATAGCATACATTCTCTGAAGCCAGTCCCTTCTGAGGTTGGCCTGTGGACAGCGAAGTCCCAGTATGTGACCTCCTCTCTTCTATTCAAGGCAGGCCTATCTATTGAGGGAATGATTCCAGTTTACCCAGAGGAAAACCTTGGGCAAGTTATTTACCATCTGTAAATCTTCTGACCTGTTAAATGGGTAAAATAAATCCTTAATTCATAGGATTATGGGGAATATTAAATGAGAATTTCCTAGCACAATGCTTGTGTAGGTAATCAATACATAGCAGCTATTTTTTTTTATCCCCAAGCTGAGGAGCTTACAAATAAATAGATTTTTGTGTTCCCCAATCCCCCAAAAGAGAATGTCCTTGGGTGAAACTAAGTCATCAGTAGTTTTTTGCTCACTCTCTAGATGATTTTGATGCAGTTAGTGTTCAGGTTGGCATTGGGGAACCTTTGCTTTAGTGTGTGTCACAGGCACATGGAAATGATTTTTAATCAGCCAGTGCTCCCTTCCATGCACTAGGGATGTAGAAAGCTCTTGACATTAACTGAAGCAGTTTCCTTTGCAGGACCAGTACTCAGATGAGAGGCACAGGTACAGCTACACTGGTTGCTAAAATATTGCAGCACTTCTACAGCTATCCCAAACCCTCAGAGTATCCTTCACCCAACTCCAGCCCGTACCTAGGGGTCCCCAAATTCAGCAACTAAAGAGTTAATCCTTGGCCCTGCAGGGACTTCCCAGACCTGGTTCCAGTGCTTCAGGAGGTGTCCGTCTTGTGGGGATCTGAGTCTGTTCCATACTGGCTGTTGAGTGACTTGGGAATCACTCCTGACTCCATGGGATTTAAACCACTGGGGTTCAGTTTCCAATTATGGTAACACAACTCCGGTGAAACCGCCCTCATGTCACCAATGACATCTTAACTTTTTTCTTAGTCTTTAGGCTCTTCAAACATTTGACTCCTCTTCCTTCTTAAAACTATTCACTCTAGGACTTTTCCATAATTTCCATGATTTTTGCCCCTCTTTCTTTTGGTGATTCTTCTACCCTTTTCTGTATCCTTGATTGTCAACCATGTCTGAGAACTCTTTCACCACTAAGTGATGGTTTTGTCGTCTCCACAGTTTTCAAATTCCATTTGGGCATCTGGTTTTATTACTAACTGCCCAAAGACTATCTTGTTGCCTTCTTATTTACCAGTTTATGACTCCCTTTCAGAGCCTAGTACAAATTCCTAGCTTGATTCTGAAGACCGATTATCATTCTGCAGCACCTTCCTTTCATTTCCAACTCCTTGGCAGCTAAACATGATCTATATTATTTGAACAATTCTGTCTTCTACTCTTCCCTGATACATACATGCTCTGTATTCATTCTCTTTTTCTTTAAACTTACATTTATTAAATATTATATCCTGGGCACCATGCTGAGTGCTCTTGATTTTGTATGTATTATTACTTCTAGCTGGAAAGAATTTCATCTTCTCTGTGATAATATTATTTTTATTCATCTCCAAACCCCACGTTAGGCTCCTGTGCTTTCTGGAGATTTCTTGACTCTGCTATGGCAATCTTACCCATTCCTGACTTCTCTATATATAGACTTACAGAATATTACATATTTCGGCATTACCTTTCACACTATCACTTGTGCATTATATTTTTTCTGTTGTAAGTAACAGAAAACTTACTCTCATATTTGGTGTTCTGTAGAGTGGATGGTTCAAATGTAGCTATATATAGCTGTTCAGATGATGTTATAAGGGCCCAATCATTCAGACAGGTTCTCAATACATGATATCAAAGAAGGCCACATCCAGTCATGGGGTTATTTTCTTTTTTTTGTTTTTTTTTTCATTTTCCTTACTCAGAAAAGAAGAGAGAGATCTTTTCTCCTCTGGATTAATGTTAGTCCCCTAAAAGAACTCTGATTGGCCTTTCTAGAGTTAAAAGTTTACCCCTGAATCAATCATTGTGTTCAGAAGACCCATGGTACCTCTCTCTGGGCAGGGCCACACAATTTAAAACTCTATTAAAACCATGGGGATGTTGGGAAGATGCAGTTCCCAAAAGGAAAGGAAGCTGGGCAGACCAAAAAAGTAATAGATATGTGCGATAGCTGGAAACAGGAGGGACGCTAACATTTATTGAGCACTGCTGTGTTTTAGCTGTTATTCTGGAAACTTCCATGTAGCCACTCATTTAATTCTTGTAGCAACCTTTGGTTATAGGATTAGCAAGGTTAGAAACATGCTCAGAAAGTATAACAGGATGAAATAAAAATGGAAGCTGTCTTCTAATTGTGTAAGTAACCACTGGGGAATTAGTAGGGCTTACTACATTGTTTTTGGCTCATGATAATAATGACAACTTTTCACTCTCTTGGGGTAGGCTCTGTAATAGGCATTTCGTATGCATTATACCTCACTTGTAATTTTCTTAACATGCTCATGAGCATGGTCTTATTGTAAAAGCCTGAACTAGGATTTGCATCCAGGTTTGTGACTCCATAAAGGTCAGATGTTTTACCTTCACGTGCGGTCTGTCTGGATTGCTTTAGATTTAGCTCTTTTTCTTAGAGCTGAGTCCATTAACAAGAAGAACAAATTAACATATAGAGATCATAACTTCAAAGGTCACACAGTGTCCAGCAAGAACCACTAGAGAAACATCTGCTCATGAGTCCTTAGTAATATGCACAGAGACAGGATGACAGGAAGGATGTGTTCCAAGGGCATGGGTTTCATGAAGAATGAGTCAGAAGCAGGCAAATAAGACCAGGAAAAGAAACATCAAAGCACCCTAATTGCTTTTCATTTGATCTAGTCCAACCTTTTCTGTGCTTGTACATTTTGCCATAAAGAATTAGATACCATCTAATTCTCATGTCATCTTCTAATCTAGGTCATCACCTTTTATAGTTTGATAAGGCCCAAGAAGACGAGTTTTTGATTTTTTTTGGTATTCGTTCTTTTTACTAATATGTCTTAGGCCTAAGTCAGCTTCTTTCTGGAGTGCCTAACTTGGGCTCATATAACCACGGTCATCCCACACAGTAAATCCTTCCAAAGGCAGGGCCTTACTCAGATAGCCTAAGATTCAGGGCTGCTCAGTTATGTTTGCAGCTATGACTAGATGATTTTTTAAAGTTAAGCCGTTAAGAGCCTCTGTGGTATCCAGTAATAGCAGTTTCAAATTTTATTCTAAATAAAGTGTAATATAATTATGTAGGGACGTTTCCTGAACATTAGATCACATCTTTTGAAAACCAAATTGGCCCTAAGTTTTTTGATCAATGTCCGTAGACCAATATGTGATCACAGTGAATTCAATGCTCTGTAAAAACCGCTTATGTCTTCTTTCTTGGCCTGATATTAAAATGAAACCAGTAATTCTCACGGTATTTAAAAGGAAAGCACATTGTGACACTCAGCAATAACATAATTGTTACTTTTTGTGACTAAATGATATTGCTTCTTTTTGATGTTCCACCCACTCACCATTTCAGTATTCACAATTCCTGGAGAGGGATTGAAATCTGTTTCTTGCTGTTTAAGGGGAACATAATGTTTGACAAATACAAAAAGAGTAATAATGGCACCCTGACTAGCAAAGATACTCCAGAAAATTTACTCCCAGGGTTGCTGTACACTTAATGTTAAGTTGGATGGCTCTTGAAACTAGATTCATGTTTTTCTAAATGTATTTGGAGAATAGAGTTACCCTAGTGTCTTCTGCATAGGTCAGTCTTGTCCCTTGTGTCTTCTGGACATGTGCAGTCATTTAGAACACCCGAATCACCTGGGGATCTTGTGAAAATATGGATTTGGATTCAATAGTTCTGAGTTGAGGCTTGAGGTTTTGCATGTGGAAAAAGCTCCCAGGTGATGTCAGTGCCGCTGGTCTATGACCACACTTTTGAGTAGCATGGATCCAGGCTGTCCTTCATGTTAGAGAGGGAAAGATGCCCATGGATCTTGTTGAGATCTACCTGGTATCTTACACACCTGGCAAAGTGACTGGTTCCCAATAGGTGCCCTTCGTATTTGTTAAATTAATGAATGAATGAGAGAACTCCTTGTCTAAGTTTACTGTTAATCTATAGCATACATGTTCTAGAGAAATCTAGAGATAGATTTTAAAAAAGAGAGAGAAAAGGAAGAAATAAACTTATTTCAATCTTCCCATCCCACTTTCATCCTCATTTCTATAACTGTAGCTGTCATTGGCTAGTGCTAGTATTTAAGGCTGGCTTAAACATTAGCATGGTGGGCCTAGTGGGTAAATGGCTTATGGGGTTCAATTCCAGTGTTTTATTTATTAGTTGCCCATCAAATACCTATTTTGCATTTTTGAGCTGGTAGATGTAAAATAGTCTTGGGTATGAATCTTTAATTAGAAGCTATGATCTGCAATTTATGCATCACGTTTTTATAAGTATTATTTTATGAATGTGTAGAAAGAAATGATTGAAAAGAGACACTCAATTGAGATCTTTTTTCCTAACTGAAGCAAACATTGTTTAGATGTTTATTTTTTCCCCGAAAATTTTTTTCTACATCTTTACAATCCATAACCAAAATATAATATACAGACAAAACAATTTCATGGTTGCCCTATCTCAAGACTATTTGAAAAATATTGCCTGAGACATGAGGTGCTAAGTTCCAGGAGTATGGGGGTCCACGTCTGTTCTTTCACTGTTGTCATCTTAAGTGCTGGGCTTAGAACAGGAGCTCAGTAAACCACTTTTGAGTGACAGAAGCTGACAGGCTGATCTAGATATTTAGTGTCCCCCCTTCATTTTAAATTGGGGGTGATTGTGGCAGGTTTTCCCTTGAAGAATCCAAATTATTGTTTTTACTCTTCAATTTAGCAATATTACCTAGTTTAATGTGATCATTACAGGCCTAAGTTTTTTTCAGGAATTGACTTCTAGAGGCAGTAATACTGTGATAAATAAAATTAAATGGAATATTTTGCTTCAGGACTTTCCAGAGCCATTCATCATTAATGCGCACTGAAAATTCCTAACAAGCATTTCTCAAACATACTTGACCCTGCAACCCCCTTTTCATGGAGCATTTGGGTTCTGTGAACTTTGAGAAAAGCTACTCTATATTATGTTTCACTTTCCCCATCTCTAAGGAAGGCCCACAATTATCTGCTTCTAGAGCTTGTTTATTTGTGAAATAATTAAAATATGTGTTTGAAAATCACTACATATATTGTTTTCAAATATCAGTCATAAATAACTTGTAAAAATGTTCAGATGAAGAAAGCTCTTTGGTGATTAGGGCGTAAAATGTTGCTTTACCTTCTGAAACTCCACTTCTCTGGAAGTTACAACATATGTCTTCATTTATGTATTTTTTTTCTCTATTCCAGATTAGTGCATCGAGTTTCTGAGCCATGTGCATTTAGTATCTCAACATCCATATGTCGCATTCAGCCATATCAGGACTTCATATGGACTTCCACAGTCCTCCTTACATATATAAGGTTTTAGTCATTTATCTTAGTGTTAGCGATTTTTAAAAAAGAAAATGATAAAATTCCTTCCCTCCAAATTCTTTGGACTGATGCAGTTGAAAAGTGGTAGACATGCTAGCCATTTTGCTTGCTTTTTATTTTCATGCTTATATTCCCTCAGTCCTTCTCTGGTTTGGCATTTTGAATATCTTCTTGGGCACAACCCAAAACCATCTGATATATCTGTATTTTTTGTATCAGTTTTCCTTTGAATCTTAATGATATTCTCCTACCTACTTTTCTCTGTGCTCATGATGTGAGGTATGAGCTCTGTTGCCCTTGAAATTGACTTTTTATATAAGAACAGAAATATGGGCTGGGCACAGTGGTTCACACTTGTAATCCCAGCACTTTGGGAGGCTGAGGTGGGTGGATCACTTGAGGTCAGGAGTTTGAGACTAGCCTGGCCAACATGGTGAAACCCTATCACTACTAAAAATACAAAAATTAGTTGTACGTGGTGGCACAGGCTGTTAATCCCAGCTACTCGGGAGGCTGAGGCATGAATATTGCTTGAACCTAGGAGGCGGAGGTTGCAGTGAGCCGAGATCACACCACTGCACTCCAGCTTGGGCAACAGAGCCGGAGAAGAAAGAAGTTTGTGAGAAGAAAGAAGGGTGTTGCTTAATTTGAGAAAACTAATAAAAGTAAAAACATTTTCAAAATGTTTCACCATTTGATGAAATTTTAACTTAAGATATCAAAAAGGTTTGCTGTGTTAAGAAACTTTCTATCTCAACCCAGTTCTGATCTTTCTTTAGCAGTATGTAATTCTTGAGTCCAGTGAAAAGTTCCATTTAAGCCCTTTAGAAGTTGTCAGTTGTAGTCCTTGCTCACTAAAGCCTCAGGAGTTTACTGAGAGGAAAACTGAGGCTTGTGAGGAAGCAGAGTCGTCTCCTCTTGCCTCCATGATTGGACATTGGAATTCCACCAAGTGTTACGAAAAAATTAAGATGTAAGATGTGAAGACGTCAAAGTGTATTGTGCCACACACACATACTCACCTACACATATATTTATATAGGTATACATATGTATGCATACATACACGTTTTATGGTCACTTAGATTTGAGTTGAAAATCCTAGGAAATTTTATGTAGGAAGAGCTGGGATGTTAGCCCTTACCTTCACACTTACTTTACAGTTCAGTTCTTATAAAGATTGTGCTTATTATCTATTTGTAAGTGCTTAAATATTGCACTTGGGTATTTGTAAATCTCATCAACAGCCAATTTGTATCTCAATAGAGAGAAAAAGTCTGTATCATATTGATTAGAGTTTTAATTGAAATAACTTTTTGTATGTTTTAAGGTGAAAATATAATCTTAAGGCTTTCATAGGAATGAATACAAATGTTAATAGTGGGTATATATGAGTGGCGGGATTATGAATAATCATAATTATCTATATAGCTTTTCAATTTTTGTTTAATGAGTCTTTCTTGATTTTATAGCCTGAAACATGTTGATTTAAAATGACTCATTTATTTGGAAAGTCTCTTATGAAGTTCTAGAATTTCTTTTTCCATAGCACTTCCATTATTGCCTTTTTTTTTTTTGAGACATTATTGCCTTTCTATTTTTTTTTTTTTTTTGAGACGGAGTTTCACTCTTGTTGCCCAGGCTGGAGTGCAATGGCATGATCTCAGCTCACCTCCAACTCTGCCTCCTGGGTTCAAGTGATTCTTCTGCCTCAGCCTCCTGAGTGGCTGAGATTATAGCCGTGCACAACCACGCCCGGCCAATTTTGTATTTTTAGTAGAGACGGGGTTTCTCCATGTTGGTTGGTCAGGCTGGTCTTGAACTCCCTACCTCATGTAATCTACTCACCTCGGCCTCCCAAAGTGCTGGGATTACAGGTGTGAGCCACCATGCCTGGCCGCCTTTCTTTTTATCTATGGAGTTCTCATAGCTCAGGACTCAAGTAAGTTACTAAATATCATTCCCCATGTTTGTGAGCTTGGCTGACTTAGCAAAGTACTATAGACTGGGTGACTTCAATAATGGAGATTTGTTTTTCTCACAGTTCTGGAGGCTAGAAGGCTGAGATTAGGGTGCCAGCATGATAAGGGTCTGGTGAGGGCTCTCTTCCTGGCTTACAGATAGCTGCCTTCTCCCCATGTCCTTTCTTGGTAGAGAGAGGGAGAGTGAGCAGCTTCCTGGTGTCTCTTCTTATAAGGGCTCTAATCCCATTCTGAGGGCCCTACTCTCCTAGCCTCATCTAATCCTAATTACCCACCAAAGGCCCCATCTCCAAATACCATCACATTGAAGGTTAGAGCTTCAACATATATATTTCTGGGGAACTCAACATTCAGTCCATAACATTTTTCAAAATTTAAACTGGTAGTATACAATATTTCCAGAAATGGTATCTAAATAGAAAAATACTGGCAGAATATACATGAAAACATTAATGGTAGTTATTTCTAGACAGTAGGATTAGAGGTTTTCTCCATTTTCTATGAATTCAAAGTATACTGTTTTTATAACTGAAAAAATACAATAGGTATTATTTTTAAAGGAAAATGAAATACTACAGAATGTTCCATTTCCTAACAATCTTGGAATTTTCAAAATCTTTTTATTTCATCTTCTTGAAGTTTTTCTGAGAATTAATAAAAATGTCTACGGAACGGCCGGGCGCGGTGGCTCACGCCTGTAATCCCAGCACTTTGGGAGGCCGAGGCGGGCGGATCACAAGGTCAGGAGACCGAGACCATCCTGGCTAACACGGTGAAACCCCGTCTCTACTAAAAATACAAAAAATTAGCCGGGCGAGGTGGCAGGCGCCTGTAGTCCCAGCTACGCGGGAGGCTGAGGCAGGAGAATGGTGTGAACCCTGGGGGGCGGAGCCTGCAGTGAGCTGAGATCGCGCCACTGCACTCCAGCCTGGGTGAGAGCGAGACTCCGTCTCAAAAAAAAAAAATAAATAAATAAATGTCTACGGAACTTAGAGCACTTAGTTCTTGGTACATAATAGAGTTGCACAAATTTACTGCTTCTCCTTTTCCTCCTTTTAACATGATGACAATGTTAATGATAATAACAATGATAATTACTATATTGCCATAGGAGATATACCATTGGGCATAGTTTATAGGAAAATAAAGTAGACAATAGCCACAAAATCAGGATAGACACATTTGTTGCAAGGTTTTTAAAAATGAGTTACTTATAAATAGAATAGCCTATTCATTGTCTTTACTTTTGGAATTCTTAATCTTTTTGATTCTGAGAAAATGAATTGGTTAAAAAAGTTGGTAGATTGTTCTGTATTAGCATTCAGTTACAAATTTAATATGAGCTCCTTAACTCTGTGCAATAAAATGGCAGGCAAATGTGACACTGAGAAAACTTGAAGTCAGTTTTCGATGTGTCAAACTTTCATTTCAAAGACTGATTGAAGCCTAATACTTACTGTTGTGGAAAATTTTTTTGTCATTTTTTTTGGTTTGTTTTGGTTCCCCTATAAGAGCTCTCTCTTCTCTACTTTCTAATGCATTGTTTCTAATGCTCTATCTTGTGTATAGAGTCTGTCATTGGTAACTTTTTCCCAATTAATTCTACATCTGAGTGTAATATTTCTAGTTGTTGGCTCCATAAATCAATAGGTTGAAATGCCCTGCAAGGTAGTCATGTTTTTTGTCACGTAGGGACCTGACTGCTCGCCAAATAAATTATGACATTGTGATGTATTATTTCCAATCACTATAAATTTTCAATATTTAGTGTATGAGTCATACCAAGTCGAGATTCAGTTGTTTAGTTTCACTTACGTCTGTATTTTAGATGAGAATCCTTTTTCCCATTAGTAGATTTGAATTTCTTTCTCTCTCAGAGTCAAATTCCAAACATGCCTTATAAAACCAGTCATAAAATATACACATAAACTGTTTTTGTGTTTATAAGTGGATTCAAAAATACACACAGGTAAACTACATCCCAGATTAAAATCTGTCCACTTAAATGGTGTTCTGTTTTGTTTTTTAACACTTAGATTACTTTTATCACTGTTGCTTTGGTAATTTGATTCCCAGATATGAGACAAACATATCTAGATAATTCTCTGTATTGTATTGACACATGGTCTTGATTGGGAGCTTAAACTATCATCTCACAAATAATCCTCAGCTGTGAAAAAAATAAATTGTCCTAAATTCGGGGCTATCTATACCATGGTTAATATGTAACAGCACTACAAAAATTACTTTCTTAAATTCTGTTTTGATATCTTAAAAATAATTTTTATTCTTTATTTTTATTTTTCTTTTCTTCTTTACCAACAGGACACAAAAATTGCTTCATTGGAGCGAAACATAAGGGATCTTGAGGATGAGATCCAGATGTTAAAAGCCAATGGTGTGCTGAACACTGAGGACCGCGAAGAAGAGATCAAACAAATTGAGGTTTACAAAAGTCACTCCAAGTTTATGAAGACCAAGGTACGGTCCAGGGTTATAAACTTTTATGTTCTTAATGTGACTAGAAAGTTACAGTTTACACACATACTTTTTCCAAATACCCCATATAATATGCTTTATGTGATATTATTTAATATATAGACAACAAAGGAGAATGTGGAAGATTTTTAGTTCAGACATATAGATTCCAAAAAGCAATCAGGGAAAACCTTTGGTGGAATTTCTCCTTACTGAGAGGTTCAGGCTTTAAGTAAGAGTTCCTTTGGTATTCCTCTTCCTTGGGAATTAACATATTTATAGTCCACTCTCTTCCAAATTTCCACCATCACGTAAGTTTGCTATTTTTTGAAGTTGCTGTCGTTGTCAAATTTCTTGCCTCTCCTAGAAGGTGATTGTCTCAAAATATTTGCGATTTCAAGCCAACTTAACTCATTTAGATGTTATTAGGTAGGGAGGCTGAGGCAGGCAGATCAGCTGAGGTCAGGAGTTCGAGAGACCAGTCTGGCTAATGTGGTGAAACCCCATCTCTACAAAAAACCACAAAAATTAGCCAGGCATGGTGACATGCACCTGTAATCCCAGCTACTTGGGAGGCTGAGGCAGGAGAATCACTTGAACCTGGGAGGTAGAGGTTGCAGTGAGCCGAGATGGTACCACTGCACTCCAGCCTGGGCGACAGAACAAGACTACATCTCAAAAAAAAAAAAGTTATTAAGCTACTTTGATTTTAGCATAGTGTTTAAGACATAAATAGTTTTGAGTCCCAATGCTGCCCTTTAGTTAAATTATTCAACTTCCCTAAGCCTCAGTTTCTTTATCCATGAAATAGGGATAAGAAAAATACCTACATCATTGGGTTGGTCTGATGATTCCAGGAGATTATTCATTTAAAGCCCTTAGTCCCTTGTCTGATTAAGTCTCCATCGAATGTCAGGCATTGTTGTTGACAGTAGTATTGATGTTATTATTGTTATCTATTGCTATGGAATCTTTATAAAATATTTTAGAGTAACCTGCTCTATTAGTTTATATTGTTATTGTCAGTTTTAAAGATTTGGGATTGTATTTTTTCAAAAATAAATTTGGGGCTTGAAATGAACGAAGCACCTGAATATTTATTATTTTTACATATGCATAATTATTAAATTTATGAATAGCCCAAATAGGTCTTTTGAGACTGTGAGATGCTTTTATCTGTTCCTCTGTTTAAATCATTTTGCTTCTGAAAATAATAACTACACCAATTAAAAAATTTTTTTTCTTTTTTCTTTTTCTACCACTTGCTCTTAAATATGCCTGTTCTCTTGTTCTAGGTTTTAATCTTGTTTGTTGCTTTATGAAATGCAGCAGAGTTACACTAATGCAGACCTCTGTGAGAAAGCAGTGGGAGAGGAGAGAAAAATGTTTAAATGATTTTTATCAGTTGTGAAATATGTGCATACTCCTTGCTGAGTTTGCAAATTATAGGGAGGAAATTATATCTATCTAGCGTTTACTTCATCACAATGTGTGTGTGTGTGTGTGTGTGTGTGTGTATGCATGCATGCATGTATACACAAGGAAAAAACACAGAACTATTCTTACTTCTGTCAACTTTCCATCTCTAACTAGATGTTGAGATTGTGCTGAAAACGTGGATCGAGGAGTGGAGATATGAGGGGACTGTCCAGTGGATTTGAATGTAACCAGGGACTACCTCAAAGTTTAGAATAAGTTTCCCTGCTCAGTCTTTCCTCTGGTTTCTTTCTTGCAGTCCCTCCCTCTCAGAGAGTTAAGCTGAGGTTCGGCAAGCACAGTACTAGGGTGACCTGCAGACAGTGCCCAAATCATTCTGGGAATGAAAACGAGAGGCACAGATATGAGTGAACTCAAGAAGTTTGGGGGAAATTATTGTTTTGGCTTGAACTTTTCCCCCGACTCTGTTATTCCACAATGGGAGATTGTTCAAGCCACTTCTACAGCTGAAAATGTCATGAAATTTGTAAACTCTGCCCCTCATCATGGACTCTGTCCAGGTAAATAAAACATTTATATGATCTTCAGCAAGTCATGACCTTTATTAGCCCACGTTTGTCTGAGAGACCATCAATCCTTGAGTTAGTTTTAACTTTCAATGGCTAGTTACTTTTAATGGTTCCAGAAGTGGTCAGGTCAGAAGAATGTTTGAGGAAAGTAGTGGAGTGAGGTGGAAAGAGTGCAGGCTGAAGACGAAAGCAGACTCCAGCAAGTCTCCAACCTGCCTTTGCCAGCTGCATAGGGAGTGACTTGAGGAGTGACCAAAGTCACTTGACCACACTTTCCTCTCTAAAATAGGGGTGACAGCACCAACCTTACAGGATGGTTCAGATGGACTAAATAAGCTTAAAATTAAATAGTGTAGTTAAAGTACCTGGCTCGAAAACTAGCTTGTAATGATAAACATTATTATTGAAGAAGTATAACCAAATAATAATCGTAACAAAATGTGTTATATTTAACTTGACTAATGGGAAAAATGGATTTCTAAGAAATACGAATAAAATGTATTCTTATGTCATGCGGACACTTCTTTTACTGTTAAAAATTAGCCAAAAAGTACTAGTAAGTGTCAGTTTTTAATATTTTCTCCATTGAAAGAATGTTCTTATTGGATTGAACTATAACATTTATTGCTAATGTTTCTTATCATTAATTACTTACTTTTCTTAATTCTCCTACTTGGTTTTTTTTGTTTGTTTGTTTTGAGACAGGGTCTCAGTCTGTCACCCAGGCTGGGGTGCAGTGGTGTGATCTCAGCTCACTGCAGCCTCCACCTCCCAGGTTCAACCAATTCTCCCACCCCAGCCTCCTGAGTAGCTGGGATTACAGGCATGCACCACCATGCCAGCTATTTTTTGTATTTTTTTGGTAGAGATGGGGTTTCACCATGTTGGTCAGGCTGGTCTCAAACTCCTGATCTCAAGTGATCTGCCTGCCTCAGCCTCCCAAAGTGCTGGGATTACAGATGTTAGCCACCACATCCAGCCCAATTCTACTTTGAGTGATGAGTGTGATTCCTCATTTAAGTCTGAGAATACTGCTTGCTTTACTTATTAAAGTGAATAAATCATGTAGATTGGAGGGAAAGAAAGTATTTTAAATAGGCACATGGAAGGGTGTGCACTTCCATTTTGATCCAGAGCAGGTAGTTGGAATTTGTAGGATCTCTTGAAAGTTCTTTGATTAAATTAAGTATCAGTGAATGCCTAGATTGCTTTTTACAAACATATCTTAGAAAAACCATGATATAACATTTTTGGAAAGGTAGAAGGTGGGTTGCAAAACTCAGCTTGTGCAAAGGCAGGAATACAAAACATAGTCAGCCAGGGTAGAAATCTTGGCATCTTGCAAGTCTTTTGGCACATGAACATTGTCTCTGAGAACTGAGCCTCTGGGAGATCTCAGATGTGTAACTCTCTGTTGGAAACTCCCAATTCCTACCCCAACACTGAAGGGTTAGAGGAATCAAACTGTGAGAGCTGAATCTCGGAGGCCACGGAAAGCATGAATTATTTTCAGGAGCTCCATTAAGCCTCGGAGAATGGAACATACCAGATACATAATTGTTTTTCTGGTAGGGAAAGAATAATGGCATTTCCTTTCTTTACAAGGCTTTGTTCCTAGTCTAACACATTTTTCATCTACTCATTCCAGTATTTCTATATTAGCTGCTCCCTCTGTTTCCAGTGTTTGCCAAAGATGCCGATCTGCTGTCTTAGATCTCCTCCTTTATTCTGAATTTGTAACACATTTTCTTATAAACCTCTGATAGATTACAAATCTCCTAACCCAAACTGCATGATAGTAAGCATATCACTTTCTAGACATAAGGGCCATATCTGCAGTGAAAAAGAAGCTGTTTTCCTTGGCAGAGTGTTTTTTCAGGGTGTAGTTTGTGTCACAGACGTAAGTGGGGGAAGAATTTTCAGACGGGATGAAGTGTGCCTGATGTCCACATGGACTTCATATAAAGCATGTGATGTAATTCCGATTGGCTTTTCTTCTGGCCGTCACAGAGACGGACCTTCCCCGGCCTCAGTTCAGTTCTCATTTATGTTCGATTGCATCACTTTCCATTGTTATGGAATTTATGGCTGTAAAAGAAGCAAAAGGCATATTTTTATGGGAGAATATGATTTTTTTTTACCCTGTAACTATGTTCCTCTTAGAAAAGCTTTTTTCTGTTATTGTCTACACAAATATTTATTTAAAATTTACCTTATGGCAGCAATATCTGAAAGCTATTTAGAGCCACTGCCTATTTAATATTTATAGACTGAAATAGTTTTATCATTATCAATCTATTTTTATTGACTAAAGGAGGTGTACGTAGACCCTGCCATGCCCTTCCTCCTGACTAAACCCTATTGTCTATATCCAGTTGATTTCTTTTTCATTTCCCTCTCAATACCCCAAACCCCACACTAGCTTTCTACTGTGGTATTTGTGGAAGTTAGCACAAATTGGTTTTTTCACTATAAACATCATCTTTGCTTAGGTGTGTAGAGTTGAAAGTTTTTGAGTGTTAATTTCAGATGAATCGGTTTCATATGTGGAATCAACTATAAACTGTGCTGTCAGCTACAACTGGATATAATTTGAGGCCATACCCCCCTGAGAAGAGTGTTGAATATCTTTTATCATTTTAGATAATCCTAATTCTGATTTTCCCTGTTTTTATTTATACTATATTCTTGTTATGTATGAGAGAGAACTTCCTACTTTTGTTCCACGTAAAAATGACCACACACTCATGATTCATTAAATTATAAAGAAATAATGTATTTCAGAAACTGCACATATCTGAGCAGTGCCCACTTGCTGACATATACCTGGGGCACATTGATAAGCAGTCATGATTCTTTCCCAGTGAATATTTAAGCATATTTAGGATCCTTCTCAAGATCATTTTTTGTTTAGCCACTACCAATCCTTTAGATTTGGCTAGCAAGATGAAGCTTGTTTGTTCCCTGACATAGTCTGACTTCTTGCAAATGGGATTTCCATTCATATCAACCTTTCTACTAAGTTGTGCAAGCTGAACCCTTCTAAACATGGGAGTCTCACTCCTGTTCATGCTCAGCTGATATTGTCAGTAGCTTGTTATTGTTTATGTCAGTTTTCTTGCTGAAAACAACAAAAAATACTGAATGAAATACATTTTTAAACATATATTTTAAAATGTACTTATGAGCTCTTGAGTAAGAAAGAACCTCAAGAGTCAAAGCTAAGCCATAGCAGGAAGCCTGTGTGATAAGTAGAGCGTGGGTTATGTATTAGTCTGTTCTCATGCTGCTAATAAAGACATACTCATGACTAGGAATTTATAAAGGAAAGAGGTTTAATGAACTCACAGTTCTACATGGCTGGGGAGGCCTCACAATCATGGTGAAAGGCGAATGAGGAGCAAAGTCATGTCTTACATGGCAGCAGGCAAGACAGTGTATGCAGGGGAACTGCCCTTTGTAAAACCATCAGATCTCATGAGACTTATTCACTATCATGAGAATAGCATGAGAAAGACTGGCCCCGCCCCCATGATTCAATTGCCTCCTGCTAGGTCCCTCCCATGACATGTGGGAATTATGGGAGCTACAATTCAAGATGAGATTTGGGTGGGGACACAGCCAAACCATATCAGGTTATTTATTCTTGTTGGCAATTTTCAGATAGATGAACCTGAGCTCTGGTTTTCATAGCCATAAGGACACTGAAGAAGAGAGACCGAAGTCTGGGCCTACTTAAGATGAGGGATAGTAGGAACCCTATTACCACCACCACATGAAGCTGGGATCTCAGACAGCTATACTGCTAGTGCAGAGGCAAACTAAAAATAACCTTACCATATTCCCCCTCCTCACATTTAGACTAGGGGACTCCAGGGAAGATTTTCTGTTTTAAAGCTTTGAGCCAAGTAAAAGATGAAAAAATTTGTTCTCAGAATCCATAACCACAGCTGGCTGTTATCCTACATGGATGTGCTATGCAAGATGATCTAAAATCTTCAGGTAGAGAATGTAGCTTAAAGCAGCTACATTCTTGGTTGATAGTGTCCCCAGGTATTGGCAGAGGCAAATTCTCTAAAGGACCACATAAGCCTTAAAGTACTTTTTCAGATAAAGCTCCAAAAAAAAAAAAAAAAAAAAAACTAGCACAGTACCAAAAAAAAGAGAAAAATCACAAAATCTGCAAGAAAACAGGCCACCATAAGTGATAGCCAGTAGAAAGAATAAATAGCAGAATCAGAAAGCAAAGACTTCAAAAATTGGAATTATAAGAAAAAGACTATGAAATATTAATACGTGTGTTTAATATGTTTAAATAAATAAGAGATTGAAAATATGAATAAAGAACAAGAGACTATAAGAAACCAAGCAAATTTAAAGATAACCAAATCAAGACTTGTAGTCTGAAGGATTATCTTAGGAATGAAACAAGGCTGAAAATTAGTATGATAAGCATCCAACTTAAAAAGTTAGGAAAAAAAATAGAATAAGCCCAAAGAAAATAGAAGGAAGGAAATATTTAAAAGCAGCAGACATGAATGAAACAGAAAATAAAAGTGTAATCGCATAATCAATATAGCCCAAATTGGTTCGTTGATTAGAATGCTTGACATGCGTCTACTGAGATTCATCAGGAAAAAGGGTGGTTAAAGCTAACATAAAACTTAAAAAAAGAGAGGTTAATAATGTAGAATATTAGAAATGAAAAGGAAGACATAATCATAAATACTATTGACATAAAAATAAGTGGGTTTTTTAGACATCTCCTGCAAATAAGTGTGAAAATTTAGATGAAACAAAAAATTCTTTGGGAAAAAAATGTATCAACACTGACTCAACTAATTAGAAACATGAATATTCCTATAGCCATTAAACGTGGATTAGTAAGTAATGTTCTTTGGAAAAAGAAAATAACAGCTCTGAATGGTTTTGCTGGTGATTTCTAATGAACATTAGTGTAAAAAAAATTCCAATTTCACAGAAACCATTTCCAGACACATTAAAGGAAGGAACACTTCCTACTTCATTTGGAAGGCTATATTAATATTAAAACCTGACAAGGACAGCGTAGGATAGGAAAATTATAAACCAATCTCAGTCATAAACATGAATAAAAGATCCTTACAAAATATTAGCAAGCTGAATCCGGTAACATATAAAAAATATGTAATGACTGAGTGGAGTTTTTCATAGTAATGCCAGGGGAGATTAAGGTTAAAAATTTCATTAATGCAATTCATTACAATAGCATATGAAAGTTGAAAAATGGCGATAAACATATCAAATTGGCAAAAGTGTAAAAGACCAGTGACATAAGTTATTGGTAAAGAGGTGGAGTGATTGGCATACTTGCTAGGTGCTTGTGATCATGTAAATTAATAGAACTGTTTTGGAAAACATTTTTTTGTTTTTGTTTTTTGAGTGGAGCCTCCCTCTGTCCCCCAGGCTGGAGGGCAGTGGCGTGATCTCGGCTCACTGCAACCTCTGCCTCTCGGGTTCAAGTGATTCTCTTGCCTCAGCTTCCTGAGTAGCTGGGAATACAGGTGCCTGCCACCACGCCTGGCTAATTTTTGTATTTTTAGTGGAGATGGGGTTTCATCATATTGGCCAGGCTGGTCTCGAACTCCTGACCTTGTGATCTGCCTGCTTTGGCCTCCCAAAGTGCTGGGATTACAGGTGTGAGCCATACATTTTTGTGTTATCTAGTGAAATTGAAGATGAATATGCTATGTGGTTCAGCAATTTAAATCTTACATAGACATTTGAGAATATTATTGCTATGTGAACTAGGTTATATGTATAAGAATGTTCAGAATAGCATTGTTTATAGTAGCAAAAAACCCAAGAACAAACCCAAATTTCTATCAACAGCACAGTGGGCAGATAAATTGTGGTGAAGTCTTACAATGGAATACTCTACTTCAGTGAAAATTAATGAACTCTATGTACAACATTGTGATTTAATCTCCAGGACATAAGATTGAGTAGGAAAAAAAGCAAAATACGAAAAAAAAATTATAGCCCAAATAAAGTTTAAAAACATGCAAAACCAACTAGTATATATTTATGGATGCAAAAATATATGATCAGCCTAAAAGACAAGCAAAGAAATAATAAACACAAAATTTGGGGTGGTAATTATTTCCAAATAGGGAGAGGAGATACAAATGGGATAGGACATGGGTAATTCTAGTGATCTTTTTTGGTGAATTGAATGATGGATTTTTTGGGTCATTTTTCCTCATACCTTACGTATATTTTATATTCTTTTTGTATCTTCTCAATATTTAATGTAAGCAAAAAGAAGATCCCCAATGCTTACTTGTTTTTTAGGATTCTTTTGTCAAATGATGCCCTTGAATGATTATTTGCACTGTGGAGTTATGCCTTGGTTTAATTACCCATGTTAGATCCCTGTTGACTGTCCTCAGGACCATGGTGGTAATACACTTGGTGGTTTCATAGATGAGTAGGTTTGGCTGGGAAGGCTTCATTCCATTGTGAAATTTGGTCTACAGTGGGATGGAGGGCAGTCTTCTGACCTTTCCATTCCTATTTTCTATGCTCTCAGTGACCTTTACAGATTTTCCTCCAGAACCCAAAGACTGTGTGATTCCCAAGGCTATCTTTTTTAAGCAAATTCATGGCCTGCCTTGTTGGATTATTGATCACTGGCTGCTGAAATGGAGAGAAATCAGTAGTTGTCCAATGTAAAGTGTAGGGGCAGCAATTTCTAATTTCTTGCAATTTTGTTGTTTTGCAGATTGATCAGCTGAAGCAGGAACTTTCAAAGAAAGAGTCGGAACTTCTTGCCTTACAAACAAAGCTTGAAACCCTCAGCAATCAAAATTCAGATTGCAAGCAACACATTGAAGTGCTCAAAGAGTCGCTTACTGCCAAAGAACAGAGGGCTGCCATCCTTCAGACTGAGGTAAGGCACTGCCTTAGGATTCTAGACAGCAGAGACATTGAATTGATAGAAATTGCCCTACCTGAACAACTTTCCTCCGAAGACCCTTTATCCTAACCCTTGGTGCCAGATGCATTTTGAAATTCATATTTGTTGGGCTTTCAGAAAGGCGAGATGCATTGTATAGATTGTGTAACACTGCAAGTGAAGTTGTAGCAACACCCGATAAGCAAACACATGAATATTTTTGCATTAAAAAAATTTCTTACACTAAGTAGGATAAATAAAGACTGTATAATTAGACTCTTGTCAGTTTGCATCAAGTTGTGCCAACAAAGGTGTTTGCTTCACACTTGGAATTTCTTTTTTTCAGACTTCGGAGCATTTTAGATTTGGTAACCACAGTTAAGGGCTTGGATCTAGAATGATTTCATTTTATCAAAAATCATAAAATAACTGGAATGTCATCTGCCTTGCTTTGCTGTGCATCCTCTGTATGGGTTCCCCTTCTGGCACCCATGTTTCCAAAGGGTTCTTATTTACTAAGGAGTATCTTCAATTTCTTTCACCCATTGAAGAAAGTTGATATTGTGTGAGTTTCTCAAAGGAAATATTGGTTTATTATCTCTTATTCATGCTTAGAAGAACAACAAAAACATGTTACTATCCTATTTCCTTGCTTTTCCTCCTTGGATTACATCTTTGGGTCTGCTAAGAAATGCAAAACACAAGCTAGTTATTGTGTAAATAAAATAGTTATCAAATGCAGCAGGCAATAGGGAAAAATGTGGTGAATCTTGATTTTGTCTTGAGGCACTGTGCTGTGTGCATTACTGTAGAAGGCATTCTAATCAACATGCATGCTCTCTCTTGGGCTCTTTGAGCTGTGTCTTTGCGTGTATATATTTTAGCATCTGTGGGGAGGTTTGGATTGGCCTTAGGAGTTAATGGGACTGTTGAGTAGGTCTGTGCTCTCAGTCAAGGTGCAGGACAGTGTCCAGAGAAGGAAGAGAATACTTTCTGGATTGGATAGGTCTTAGCATGAACCTGACTCAGCCCCTATACCTTTGACCATTGGCTGATAGACAGCTACCTGATTGCTTGAATTCGAAACAATCACCTTGGTCTCAATGATGTAGATATTTCACATTTAAGAAATACCATTTTCGGGCTGGGCGCGGTGGCTCACGCCTGTAATCCCAACACTTTGGGAGGCCGAGGCGGGTGGATCACGAGGTCAGGAGATCCAGACCATCCTGGCAAACACGGTGAAAGCCAGTCTCTACTAAAAAACACAGAAAATTAGCCAGGCATGGTGGCGGGTGCCTGTAGTCCCAGCTACTCGGGAGGCTGAGACAGGAGAATGGCATGAACCCGGGAAGCAGAGCTTGCAGTGAGCAGAGATCGTGCCACTGCACTCCAGCCTGGGTGGCAGAGTGAGACTTCATCTCAAAAAAAAAAAAAAAAAAAAAGAAATACCATTTTCAGTTGTGTATAGTTCCACTGTGAATGCAAAGGCATGGGTATTTTATTTTTTAAGGCAAATATTTAATCTATACTATAAATTGGAAGTTGGCTTCTATCTCCTTTGAGGAGGCAGCAGTGAATAGTATCTAGAATTGTGTTAAGACTGTAGCCACATGTGGCTATTTAAACTAAAATTGATTAAAATCCAGTGAAATTTAAAATGTAGTTCTATAGTCACATTAGCCACATATCAAGTACTAACAGTTATATGTGGCTAGTGGCTACTGTATTAGACAGCACAGCTAGAGAACATTTCTACCATCTAGTACTTGTCTCAAATGGGGGTCAACCAAAACTATGGCTTGTGGGCCAGATCTGGCCCTGTGCCTGCTTTTGTAAAGAAAGTATTATTGGAACACAGCCATACCCATTCATCTACATGTTGTCTTTAGCTGCTTTTGTGCTACAACAGCAGAGTCTAGCAGTTGCAATAGATATTGTATGGCCCACAAAGCTGAAAATATTTACTGTCTGGCTTTTTACAGAAAGTTTGCCAATTTCTGGCATTGTGATTTTGTGGGAAGAGGATTGAGTGGGCATTGGAATGCCCAGCTAGTCTTCTCTCTGGCTGTGGTACCCTAAATGGAGAAAGATAGTTTGCTGACAGCTGTTCTAGAGCACTCATTTTTCTTCACTGTATCATTCAAAAAGCAACTGCTTGTACCCATATTTTGTCAATAATACCAGGATTACCGATAAAGTTAGTGTAATTGTGTTGCTGTGCGTTGTTGGGTAGGAGAGAATTTAAGAAGCAAGGCAGTCTTCTTGCCCTAACCAGCAGTCAGGTTTCTTGATGGTTTCTCTCCAAAGAAAACGAATGAGGAGCCAGGTCAGAAAGGCTTTTCTTCTCACTATCTTATACTGATGGAGGCTATATTCCTTGTCCTCTTTCCTTTCTCATTCCCCTCCCTGTATTTTACGTCTCTCAAATTAATGTAGTCCAAATCAGACCTATACATATTTCATGAAAAAGACAGTGGTGACATTATGTGGATAGCTTCTGTCCCATGTTCAATAATTAAAATGACCAAATAAAGAGATGGTGCTTTGAAGTAGAAAAAAATTATTCTCCATGTGCAGAGAAAGTGAGATGATTTTCTGTCTTCTGCTTTGAAGTTGGGAGTATGAGATTACTGATTTTATCAGCTAGAAACGGCTGAGGAATTTTCTTTTGCCTTTCTTTTTTTCTTATGAGATCTCTTTGTACATGGAAACAGAGGAGAAACTTATCTAATTACGTCTGTCTCTTAGGGGGAGCAATTTAGGTTGAAATTGCTCTAATTGTTGGATTATGGGCAGAGGATTTTTGGCAGCAGGGTAGAATACTTTAAAGTGATTTCCCCACCTTTAGGATAGCAGAGGTAAATAAGAGTCTTTCTACGTGCTGTGTAGTGTGTTAGTGGGTGAGTATTCAGAAGATGAGATATGTTGTGTTTCATTATGCCCTACAATGAAAAATCTGAATTTAATTCATATGAAATAATCTGTACACCAAACCTGTGAAACACAATTTACCTATATAACAAACCTGCACGTGTACCCATGAACCTAAAATAAAAGGTTTAATAAAAAAAAAGATATCGTGCTCATCCTCAAAGGAGGTTACATGTGATAGCTCCTTGCAATTTGGTTCCTGAGTCATTGTTGAAAGTTCTTGCCAAAACAGAAGGGGGCTCTCTTTATAGTGAGGAGAGTCCTGCTATATCTGTGCCATCAACTGGCTTTGGCTGCTCTTTTAGAACAGTATAAATGACAAATGTCATGGCTTAACGGTTCATCTCTGTAAAGAAGGTTTTGCTACCAGGGAATTTGCATTTGGTAGTTGGTAGGATCAAGGGTGGTGAGGTGTAGGATTCAAGTTGTCTCGGTTTGCGGCTATGTGGCTTGGCTCTTTGGTTGGTTTGTTTGAACTTGTACAAATGCCCAGACACTCTGACATGTGTGCAATAAATCAATAGAATAATAATTACATACACAGAGAGATACACCACATAGCTCTTAACATAACATTTTACTTTTAAAAATAGCTTCAAAGGACTCTAAGGCCAAGTTTCTTATTTTGCTACTGCCCTTGATGTTTCCTTTGTACCGACTTACCCCATCCACCAACACATGAATCCCACAGCAGTAGAGAAAATAATGAATTGGTGTTCTCTAGCACCTTGATTTTTCTGGATTTCAGTGAATAATTAACAACGTATCCGTAAACTGGGAAGGATTAAGGCCTAACATTTATTCTGTGATCTAAAGTAAAATGTTGAACAAAACACAGCATTTAGAAGTGGGAGATGTGTAGCTATACCTCAGCCTCCCTATTCAGTAACTGTGTGACGTGGGGCCGGGCGCGGTGGCTCACGCTTGTAATCCCAGCACTTTGGGAGGCCGAGGCGGGCGGATCACGAGGTCAGGAGATCGAGACCACGGTGAAACCGCGTCTCTACTAAAAATACAAAAAAAATTAGCCGGGCGTGGTGGCGGGCGCCTGTAGTCCCAGCTACTCGGAGAGGCTGAGGCAGGAGAATGGCGTCAACCCAGGAGGCGGAGCTTGCAGTGAGCCGAGATTGTGCCACTACACTCCAGCCTGGGCGACAGAGCGAGAAAATAACTGTGTGACGTGGACAAGACTTGAACTTCTCTGAGCCTTCATGTCACAGTCTATGAAATGGCAGTCATTGTATCAGCCTGATACACCTATGTGAAAAGTGCTTTGATTATAGTCAAGGGTTACAGCTATAAATTATGGTATCACCATTGCTGTTATTATTATCATTACTGCTACTATGTTTATCAGGGATGTTTGGGCAGGTCACACCTGAATACTCTACTTCACTTGTCATCTTCACAACCGTTCTGTGTTTCAGCTTTGTGGGTCTCTTTTGAATTTTTGGTATGTGCATTTGCAGACCTCAGACATTTATATTTCAATTGAGTCACTTTTTTATGTCTTAGAATGATACAGAGAAATAAAGATACTGTGAAAGTGACCATCTCTTTTGTTCTATCTCCAAATTAAGATTTTTATTTCTGGCCAGGCGTGGTGGCTCACACCTGTAATCCCAGTACGTTGAGAGGCCGAGGCAGGGGGATCACTTAGGGTCAGGAGTTTGAGACCAGCCTGACCAACATAGTGAAACCCCATCTCTACTAATAATACAAAAATTAGCCGGATGTGGTGGTACATCCCTGTAGTCGCAGCTTCTCGGGAGGCTGAGGCTCGAGAATCACTTGAACCTGGGAGGTGGAGGTTGCAATGAGCATGAGTTGAGATCATGCCACTGCACTTCAGCCTGGGTGACAGAGCAAGACTCCATCTAAAAACAAAAACAAAAACGAAAAACAAAATCAAACAAAAAAAGAAAAGAGAGAGATTTATTTCTGATTTCTGGCAAGTATACTTTTCTCCAACTTGGCATGGTTTGCAAACTGCCAGGCAACATTTTTGCATGTGTTTTCCAAGATGTGTTATATGACAGTGGTACATAATACTAATTTCTGTCCCAAATAACCCAGAGAAGGATTCTATAATACTTGTCTAAGAGTAAACACTTGAGAACCCATTCATTAACAAAGAATGCAGGGGTTTTGTGTTTATGCAGGCAAGGGCAACATAGTGGCAGCTGCAAAGCAAGGGCTCATAACTTCTAAAAAATATAATCAACACAGATGAGAATCTCATGCAATTAAACCCCCACCCACCAAAAAAAAATCCACATGGGCACATACATACTAATATTCACATGCAGTAGTGTATATACTTTCAGGTAGTTTATAGATGCTCTAGAGCATTTCCAAGAACTTCACATTAATTATCTTTGCTCTCTGGGCTTCATGCATTTTTTCATTTAACACATACTTTTTGAATGCCTACTATGTGCCAGATATGATTTCTGCTATCGTTGAGCAAACATTCTTTTAGACACGTGGATATATGTTAGAGAACTGATTTATGGTGCCATAAACTCCAGTGATTTCATTATCATTGGTTACTAATAATTCCACACAGAATCTTGATCTTTCTTTTGTTGTTTAAAAGCAGATAAGTAAAGGAAGGAAAGAAGACAAAGAAATAGATGTTTCGCTCTTTTGAAGACTAAAATATGCAACTGTTCAAAGTGTCTATTTGTATCTCTTATAATTGGAGGCTAATATTGCTAAGGTGGTTACCCTAATAATATTGAGACTATCTTTTGATTAAAGCTGATCCTCTTTGAGGTCACACTCAAGCAACTTGTTTCTCCTCCTTGAGAAAAGAGATGATATTTATGGAGTTGCAGGCATTCTGCTAGCTTCATTATTTTAGGAGTTCCTGCATAGACTTGGAAATGCTTTAGTTCGTGGTACGTCACACAGACCCTTTCTACAATGTGTCCAAATCAGTGAGGTGTCACTTGATAATATTTGATAATATTGATAATACTGGGCATCTATGCTGTGCAAGGTGCTGGACTAGGTGGGGACCTGTAATTTCAAGAGCTGATAGTCTTAGCCTTTTAAATGTAATTTTATTACTGAGTGTCTTATGGCTGCTATACTGAGTTCCAGGAGATGCAGCTGAGTGTTTTCCATGTGATATTTTAAAACTGACTCACCACTTGTGAAGTTGGTATTGTTGCCCCTATTTTTAAGATGATGAAATAGAAGCTCAGAGGATGTGTAACTTGCTCAAGGTCATACAGAGGTAAATGGCAATGCCTGGGTTCCCAGCTCCAAATGCCTTTAACCAGGAATCTAGTGATTTCCATGAGAGTCCCAGTGGACTGAGGGCTTTCTTCATGTCAGGAAGATGACTTGTCTCTTTTAATCTTTGTTTTATTTTATTTTATTTTTTTTTGTGACGGGGTCTTGCTCTGTTGCTCCGGCTGGAGTGCAGTGGCATGATCTCGGCTCACTGCAACCTCCGCCTCTCGGGTTCAAGTGATTCTCCTGCGTCAGCCTCCCAACTAACTGGGATTATAGGCACACACCACCATACCCAGCTAATTTTTGTATTTTAGTAGAGACAGGGTTTTGCCATGTTGGCCAGGCTGGTTTCGAACTCCTAGGCTGAAGCAATTTGCCCACCTCAGCTTCCCAAAATGCTGGGATTACAGGCGTGAGCCACCATGCCTGGCCTCATTTAATCTTAAAGGCAAAGTTTGTGGCAAGTTTTATAATTCTGTCTTGACAGGTGAGATCATGGGATTTTCAAGAATGCTTTCTAGGCACAACTCTAACATGGCTAAGAAGGGGGATAAGAATGAATAACTCTGAGGCTTAAATCCTCATGGTAACATTATGGCTATAATAATAGTGACACTATGGCCATAATAATGAAGGTCATTGCCCAAACTCTAGGGAGGGTATTGTTTTTCAGGAAGTTTAGAATCCTAGTATATTAAGAAAAGTTTATCGTATAATATTTAGTTTTTATTTCCTTAAAGATGTTTAAAGATGTTTATATATACACAAACATATACATACATACATATATATTCATATATGCATGCACACTATGTAAAAACAAGTAAAAGAATGGACGGCTGTGTTTGACTTTATTCTCTCTGATTGTTGGATACCCAGGTGATCTTTAAATTTTCTATGATGCACATGTTGTACATTTATAATAAAAAAATTAAATGCTTTTTTTTTTTTTTTTTTTTTTTTTGAGACAGAGTCTTGCTCTGTCACCCAGGCTGGAGTGCAGTGGCGCAATCTCGGCTCCCTGCAAGCTCCGCCTCCTGGGTTCACACCATTCTCCTACCTCAGCCTCCCAAATTAAATGAATTTTTAACAGAAGCAGCAATGATAATTTCTTCATGGAGGTTGTGTAAGGTGCTGGTGGAGGAGGAGGTGTTTTCTGAGCCCGTGGCAGCATTTTTCTGTCTCTGAGTCACAGATGACTCAGTGTGATAACACAAACTAGAGAGCAGACTTGGGCTGTCAGTTTGCAAGATGAATCATAAAAACCAAACTTTTGACAATGAAAATGTTGTTACATGGAGAAAAGAACACGTTTTACATGGCCTTGTTTCTCAGTTTATTTGCACTGAGATGGGCCCTCTGTCCCCCAGTTCATGGTAAAGCTACAACTCTTGGAAATTAAAGGTAACCATGACAAGGAGTCGGGAATGCTTTGTGGCCTCCAGGGACTGTGGGACTGTATGCATTCACACGGGGCTTTGCAAACTATTCCAGATACTTAAAAGAACTACTTATTCATTGGGATTGACCCATTTGGAGCAAAAGAGTTTTTTAAATGGTTGGAAATAATATTTGCCATAGCATAAAAGGTGGGATTTACAAGAAGTGATCTTTTATTTTTTAATTGACATGTAACAATTGTACATATTTATGGGGTACAGTGATTTTGATACATGTCCACAATGTGTAGTGATCAATTCATGGTAATTAACATATCTGTCATCACAAACGTTTATCATTTTTTTGTGTTGGGAACCTTAAAAATCCTCTCTAGCTGTTTGAAAATATACACTAAATTATTGTTAACTGTGATCACCTTACAGTGCTACAGAATACTAGAATTTATTCCTCCTATCTAGCTGTAATTTTGTGTCTGTTAACCAACCTTTCCCTTTCGCCCCTCACCCCTCTTCTCCTATCCTTTAGTAACCAGTTTACTCTTAAACAATAATTTCGGGTTTTTTTCACCCCTTGCCATAATTGACTGGCAAGCAGTAAAGTCCTTTTTAATCATTTCAGCCTTCAAAGGATAATATTTAAATATCCTTTCTGAGATAGCCTTTTGTTTAATGCCCTTCATAGTCACTGCATTCAAAATTAAGATGCTTTTTAGAAAAGTTAGTAGCATACAACAAAATCAACTTTTAAGACTGTTAAATTAACCCAGTGCCATTTAGGATGCATTCGTCTCATTTTCAAGACTTGCAAGAAATGTCTTTAAAATTAATCAATTAAGGGACTTGGTAAAAGAAAAATATATATACAAAACAAAGCCCTGGTGTCATTTGTATTTTTCCTTCCTAATCCTGCTGTTGGCTTCACATTTTAAAATGTTTTTATTTGACGGGAAAGGCTTCATTTGAAATTTTTATTGATAACACTTCTAACTGCAAGAAAAAGACATAAACCTGCAAAACAGTAACTATCATGGTGGCCACAATTGGGAGGTCTGCAAAATGGTTTATTACCAGTAGGAAAAAAAATGTTGGGAACCATAGTCGTTATAGGGGTCACCACCTCGTCTATGTGCATTTTATTTTTTTCCCTTTCCATTTTGAAAGTATGGATGATGGTAGTGCCAAACAACACACTTTCCCCTCCCCTAATGTCTGTGGGCTTTGTTTTGATTCTCTTTTTATTAATGATGTGAAAACTTTGGGGTCACATACAAATGAGGCAAGGTCAGGCTTTGTGAGCCTTAGAATGCTGAAAATGTCCCTGTATCTAGCAAATGAAGGAGTTGTCTATAGGGGCCACGTTTGACTTCTAAAGCTTTTTAGCTTTTTTGCAGATTTTAGGTACCTGGGTGAACTTTGCAGAGTGGCCTCATACTATTGCTTTCTTAAGGCAGAACATGAAAGACCTGTGATGGAGAAATTGAAATGTGATGGAAGGGAGCATCCCAAGTTTGTCATAAAAGCTTTTTATGGTTGTTCTGTGGCAATTTCTGGACTATTAAAGGATGGTGCAGGTAGCTACAGGCATCATTTTGTTCTATAGGTCAAGAGTCTAGTACTTTTGTTGTTGTTATTGTTGTTCAGGCTTTCAGAAGACACCTTATTTAACACCTTGTTAGGATAAAATTGCTTTTGACTTTATAAACACAGGTGTTCAGTTTGAATCTTAATGAACTGTGAAATACGTAAATGTCTAAAAGGAAATTCTATAAATTGTGAACATGGCTCTGTCAGCACACTAAATGGATTAGGAAAATTCATTGTCTGCCCGGTAACTGAACACCAATGTGATGGGTGTACATGAATTAGTCCTGAAAAGCCAATAAAATGGAGGAAGAAAGTAGAGCCTAGGAGATGTTTTTTGTGTGGGTTCCCCCACCACAAATGAGTACTGGTGCAGAAGGGCTTGGAAATCAGAATGGCTATTCAGAGGAAGGCCAAGAAGGAATACATACGAGCAGACAACACAGAATTTATAGAGTAAAACCACAAACACCTTATTTTCCATTGTACTAAAATAATGATATTTTACAGTACTCTTTTTGTATGTAATTCTGCTTTCAATTTCATATTGTTACTGCAACTCAAATCTCATTATAAGTGTTCCAACAAAAATCCTTTTTTAATCAAAAACTTTCCAAACCTTAGCCCATTGTCAATGTATTTTGAGCAACTTATTTTTCCAGTGGAACAAAAGAATTTGGCCCTTCTTTCTGAGCTCGTTAGGATGTTATTTGACTTGTGTGACCAAATATGTAATTAAGATAACAGAATCATTTTAATTTCTACATTAAATCTGTTCATAATCTGTGTCCATTGTTTTGGGGTGTAGAGGTATCGAGTCAGAGCTCTTTATTTTCTTTGAAAGAAAATGAATGGATCATTAGTGCTTTTGTTTGGTTATACTTATGTTTGAAAAAGGTATTGTCTATAATATATTAAGCTGCAACTGGAAGCGACAATATCCAATTAGCCAATCGTCTGTGAGAAAATACATGTCCTCTGCTAAGTGTTACTTACTGGTAAATGGTTTGCAGGAAAAAAAAGAATGGATTTCTGTCATGTCTGTGGGAAGCTGACTGGCCACTTTAAAAAGGAGATGACAGAATTTAGGAGGAGGGAAATCCAACAAAACTCTTACTGACCCCTGAGTTCACATTCTCTACTCTTTTTAAAATGAATTTTATGGAAAACAGAATGTATTAAGTACTTCCCTTCCCTTCTTTTTCTTTGGAGGGGCACCGTTTGGAAATAACCAGTTTACATTGTGATTATGCTTTCCTGACATTGGATCCACGTTTGTCACACTTCTCTCCATTCCCCTGGAAAAGGGCTAACATTTGCTGTAGTTGGGTTTCTTTATGTATATTTACACAGCAAACCAAAATGTCAAGAGTGAAGTTAAATAGCAGGGCTTCTGCAAGGATTTTTCACCCATTTTCATATGAACTTTTATCTTTCTTAAATTAAATACAGATATTTATTCCATGCAGACATATACTATCCTCCTTTTGTCTTATTAAGAAAAAGGGAGGAATACAACTTGAGGTAATAAGTTGTGTAGTTAAGGATCATTTTAACTTTAGGAGTTTGGCATTATTGCAAGCATTTCTACCTTGAAGTCTGTGAAATTTATTTTATTGCATTTTTTAAAATTTTCAAACGTAGATGATTTCTTAAATCCTTATGACTATAGCAGAACAACGTCTGGCTCCTACAATACTACTTGGCAGTTGCTAATTTGAAACGGGACAGATTCTGTGCTCGGTCATTAAGATCTGGCCAAATGTGAAGGAAAAGAGAAGATCCAACTCCTCATTTACTGAGTGTGACTCCTTTGCCCAGTCCCAGCAATGCCAGGGCCAGAAGGGTCAGCTCTCTCCATAGCCATGACCGTCTTTGACAGCTCTTCTAAGAGTAGTACCAGAAGGAGGGAAAGGAATGATCAGGAGGGGACACAGAACTGCTGGGGATGATCAGAGACCTAGCTGTCACTGAGGGAGTGGCATGAGGATTTGTCGACTTTTCAACCTCATTCTCATCCAAATTCAAAAAGTACATTTGGGTAAAGACACATATCAATTGTAAACATTTAATTTGGAAAAACGTAAACCACATTTGCATTTTGCCCTATGTATGTATGTGTGTGTGTGAGAAAGACATGGAGCACTTAGATGTGGAAATTAGGTGTTCATGTGTATTAGGTGATAATTTTGATAAGCTTTTTATTGGATCTCCAGCGCATTAGTTTTAAATTGCCTACATGGTCCTAGGTGCTGGAGACACAGATATAAACAAGAAATAAATACCAACATTATTGCCCATAACATGATTATTGAAAATAAGCTTAAGAATTTTTTGTAGTTTGTTTTGTCCTTGGGTTTCCAGTAGGATTGATTCATAGAAGATTCAGTCTAGTGGACTGTAAAACAAGCCCTACAAAGACCTTGAGCATATAAACAGGGTAAGTGCATGGAAGTACCTAATGAATAGGAACTTGTTTTGATGCTTGGAGCACTATTCACTTACAAATCTTTTTTTTTTATTTAAAAATTTATTTATTTTTATTTTTTTTTTGAGATGGAGTCTCGCTGGAGTGCAGGCAATCTCAGCTCACTGCAACCTCCGCCTCCTGGGATTTTACATTTTAGTTTTTAGACAACTTTCAGTTAACTTTTGTATATGATGAGAGATAGGGTCTAATTTATTTCTTCTATATGTGGATATCCGGTTTTCCCAATACCATTTATTGAAGAGACTGTCCTTTCCTCATTGTATATACTTGGTACCTTTGTTGAAAATCAGTTGGCTACAAATGTGTGGATTTGTTTCTGGACTCTCTATTTTGTTCCACTGGACTATGTATCTGTTTTTATGCCAGTACTATGCTGGTTTTTTTTTTTCTTTTGAGACAGAGTCTTGCTCTAGCATTCAGGCTGGAGTACAGTGGCATGATCTTGGCTCACAGCAACCTCTGCCTCCTGGGTTCAAGCAATTCTCCTGCCTCAGCCTCCCAAGTAGGTGGGATTGCAGGCATCTGCCACCATGCCCAGCTAATTATTTTTAGTAGGGACAGGGTTTTGCCATGTTGGCCAGGCTGGTTTTGAACTCCTGACCTCAAGTGATCCACCTGCCTCAGCCTCCCACAGTGCTGGGATTACAGGTGTGAGCCACTGTGGCCAGCCTGGTTTGTTTACTATAGCTTTATAGTATACTTCAAAGTCAAGTGGTGTGATGCCTCCAGCTTTGTTCTTTTTGCTTGATTGCTTTGGCTTTTCAGGATCTGTTGTGGTTCCATACACATTTTAGGATTATTTTTCAATTTCTGTGAAGAATGTCATTGATATTTTAATAGGGATTGCATTGAGTCTGTAGTTAGCTTTGGGTAGTATGGACATTTTAATATAGTAATTCTTCCAATCCATGAACATGGGATATCTTTTGGTTTATTTGTGTTGTCTTCAGTTTCTTTCAGCAATGTTTTATAGTTTTCATTGTGGTAATCTTTTACCTCATTTGTTATTCCTGGGTATTTTATATATATTTTTTACAGCTATTGTAAATGGGATTGTTTTCTTGATTTCTTTTTTACATAGTTCTCCATTAGTCTATATAAATGCTACTGATTTTTGTATATTGATTTTGTAACCTGCAGCCTTACTGAATTTGGTGATTAGTTCTGAGGGTTTTTTTAGTGTAGTGTTTGGGCTTCCCTTCCCTGCCCTGCCCTGCCCTTCCCGCCTCGCCTTGCCTCGCCTCGCCTTCTTTCTTTTCTTTCTTTCCTTCCTTCCTTCCTTCCTTCCTTCCTTCCTTCCTTCCTTCCTTCCTTCCTTCCTTCCTTCCTTCCTTCCTTCCTTCCTTCCTTCCTTCCTTCCTTCCTTTTTTTTTCTTACAAGATCTCACTCTGTCACCCAGGTTGGAGAGCAGTACTACCATCATAGCTCACTGCAGCCTTGAACTCCTGGGCTCAAGCAATCCTCCTGCCTCAGCCTCCCAAGTAGCTGGGACTACCACACACCACCACACCCAACTAATTTATTTTTATTTCTGTAGAAATGAGGTCTTGCTATATTGCCTGGCTGATCTCAAATTTTTGGCCTCAAGTGATCCTTATGCCTCAACCTCTCGCAGTGTTGGGTTTATAGGTGTTTAGGGTTTCTATATGTAAGATCATGTCATCAAACTAGTTGGAGTCCATTCCGTCTATGCCTAACTTGTTGAGAGTTTTTATCATGAAGGGATGTTAAACTTCTTCAAATGCTTTTTGTGCATCTATTTAAATGATTACATGGTTTATGTTCTTCATTCTGTTAATGTGATGTATCACATCTATTGATTTGCATATAGTGAACAAGCTCCCCATCATAGGAAATTCTAGCAGGACAAATGACTCTGCTTTAAAGTTTTTGTTGCCATTTTAAAAAATGAAACTTGGCAAATTTTTCTAAAGTTTGAAGATGGAATTTTTAAAAATAAGGAATCCTTATCTTTAAAGATTATACTAAAATATTTATAGATGAAATGATGTAATATCTGGGATTTTATTTAAAATAATTGGGGGATGGGGAGGGAGCATGCAGTCAGATGAAACAGGAGTAGCCCTGAATGGATACTTGTTGAAGTTGAGAATTGGGTACATGGAGTTCATTATATTATTTTCTCAACTTTTGTCAATGTTTGATATTTATATAATAAAACCTTAAAAATGAAATAAAAGTAAATTAGTTGCCTGCATGGGCTCTTTGAATTTTATTCCCATTGACATGGATAAGCCACAAGAAGTCTCCCACCTACCTTGGGACTTTATGTCCTCATTTATACAGATGTTGTTGCTGCTAAATTATTCCAAACATGATGGCAACCATAAAGATGATTTCAGACCTTTTATCGACTCAGCTAAAGTATACTTTCAGAAGGAAAGAGTCATTTTAACTTTTTGCAGTTTTTCTAAGTCTTTGTTTTTATGAGAGGGTAATTTGGATGTAAAAGACCTAGAAGCAAGCCCAGGGAAATCTGATAGGGAAGTGGAATCAGTTGGGCTTTTTATGTCGAAACTTTCGGAAATCTTTTTTCAATCTAGCCAGTCGCTGTAAGACTTTGCAGCTGGCTGATGTCAGGGACCTGCTGATGACTCACTCCATTTAGTCAGGGTCAGTTCATGATAACTTCCCTGGAAGTGCCTTGGGCTGCCAGGCACAGATGATGGCCACAGGATTTTTGCTTGACATCATCTCTTTTACCCACATTGGTATCAGTCACTGGGGAACCTAATTTCTATTTTACTCTCAGTTCAGATTTCTAAATAAAGTTTAGAAAACTTTATTTTGCCTGCTTGGAGTCTTCCATGAATCTTACAGTCTAGGTGTTTCTGATGAGTAAAACATAAGCCTGATTCAAGGAATCCTAAATATTTATCCTACATACTTTAGAAAGAGAGAAAGTTTATGAAAGATAAAATACAGGGAGTAAGACCTTGTTAATTTTATTTTATTTTATTCTTTCTCCAGGCTGAAGCAGATTCAATATGGACTTGTTAAAATGTATGTTTTGTAAATTGAGTTTATCTAAATCCCAGTCTAGAAGAAGGAAGCTCATTTTCTCTAGAAAGTGAATTTTAAAGTAAAACCACATGTTGGATGAAATACAATAGAGTAAGATCATTATCAAGATGTCTTAATGTACTGTAGATTTGTAAAAAAAGATAAGGATGCTCACTAATTTATGTAAGATTTCAGAGAATAAGACAGTGATTTGAAAACATTTCTTTTGTTCAGTTATAGAATTTATATAGCTGAGTTCCTGGTGAGCTCATTTCCCACTTTTTTCTTTGTTTTTGGCCATATTTCTCATCTCCATTTCTCCACATATTTTTAGGTCCTGGCAGACACCTGTTGGTGCTCTTCATTTCTAGAAGATGTCGCCTGTATCATTTTGTCTGCTGTGCCTTAGCACAGTACTCAACACTGAGTTTCCAGAATTGTTCTCTAAATTGACTCTCAGTTTCTTGAGAATGGAGCCATCTTGTCTTATATTTCTTCCTCCTTCTGTGGTGTATGGTTTTGCTCAATTCCTTCCTTTCAGCTACTGTAGGTGTGGGTTTATATCAAAGAATTTTTACAAGGTTTGGGAATTTTTCAGAACCCGGGAAGATGTTACATTGATTGACCACTATGAAAAAGTGAATAGAGCTTTGCATTCATTTTCATCTTCATGGTGCTTCATGCCAGTCCTTTAGAGATAAATTGTTACGTGCACACTTTTCCTGGGTATTATACTTCTGTAAGCTGAAATTTGTAATTCAAGTCAGGACTATTTCTTATTTTTACCGGCAAACTGATGCCTTATACAGATGACTGACATAATTAAAGTATTTTTCCCTTAGGTGCTTGTAATTGGAAAAATCAGTAGAATGAAGTCACTAATGGCATTAATGCAATTTAACACATTTTGCCAACAGGAAGTCTTACATATCATTAAGAATAAAATAATAGTAGCATATCACATTTATTAAACACTTACAGGTGCCAAACCCATCTGTAATGTCAAATAATCCTTAAATCCATCCTAGGAGTTTGGTACTTCCTGATTCTGATGGGCTTTCTTATTTTATAAAACTTTCATATGTGCAAAGTCGCCATAGTTAGAATGGACTTTAACAATTATCTGTAATACAAATTGGTTGAGAAAGCCCTGGGTAAGTTAGGCGACATACCCTTGTCCTTAGGGTGTCCTTATGTATAGACCCAGAACCAAAAATAACACTAGCGAGTAAATTCAATAATAAAGGCAGAAACAAAGAACTACAAAAACCCTGGTGATTAATGTGCCTGTTGGGGAGGAAGTCAAGACAGGCATTACAGAGGAGACACAGTACAATGCGGAACCACAGGAGGTATTTAAGCAAAGGGGTGGATGATCTGATTTGCATTCTTAAAAGACCACTCTGACTGCTGTGTGAAGAATGGCCTATGTGGAGCCATAGTAGAGGCTGTGAGGCCATTGCAGACATCCTGGTGAGGAGTGACAGTGGTCTATATCCACTGATGGGTGTAGAAATGGAGACAAGAGGATGGTTTTGTTATATGTTTTGAAAGGATAGTGTCTACGCAGTCCCTTTAGGCTGTTATAAAAAATTACCATAAACTGGTAATTTCTGGATTATAAGCAAGAATTTTTTTTCCTCACAGTTTTGGAGGCTGGGAAGTCCAAGATCAAGGTCCTAGCAGACTCCATGTCTGGGGAGTGCCAGTTTTCTGGTTCATAGATGGTGCCTTCTTGCTGTGTCCTCACTTGAAGGAAAGGCTAGCTAGCTCTGTAGGGTCTCTTTTGCAAGAGTATGAATCCCAGTCATAAGGGCTCCACTCTCATGACCTAATTACCTCTAAAAGGCCCCACTTCCTAATACCATCACCTGGGAGGTTAATATTTTAGCATATGAATTTTGGGGGTGGGTGGAGTAAGCATTCAGATCATAGCAGATAGTTGTCAGGATATGGGAAGAAATTGGATATGGAGGAGGTTGAGAAGATTGGAATCAAGGACAAATTACTGGGTTGTGGAATAACTGAATGGGCAACAGCTGTTTCAAGGATTAAATGAGATAAGAGATGTGTATTAATGGTAGATAAGTTCATCAAATATGCTTTGTGTTTTCTTGGGGTGGTTGAACTTGCAGTATGAAGACATAAAGCCCATAAAGTAGCAGAGAAATTAAGGAGGTGTGAAGAGAAGGGACTTAGCAGAAGCCACGAGACAGCAGAATCCAGAAGCAAGCAGCAGTCATGAAGTGGAGAGACAGGAGGGTGTTGCTAAAGCAGCAGAAGCAGTGGCAAAAGGAGATTGCATTATAAGACTTATGGGCATTCGGGCATTTTTCCTGAGCTACCCGTTGCTCTGGTAAATTAGAAAGGGAGTCATCATTCTCCCCAAGACCTGGCCATCCTATTGCCTACAGTTTTCTGGGTACCTGTGGCCCCTCATAAGCCTTCTTTACCTGGTGAAATCTGAATATGTCTCTACTCACCACAACCTGAATGGACCAAAATAAGACAACCAGACTTCTTTCTTTATAGTGGAGAACACTTCTTTGGAATTGGGGATGGCTTTGATTTATTTTTAAATCATAAAGTAATGTAAAACTATATTTGCATTGTCAAAAAAGATTTTTTTAAAGGTAGAACAAAAAATTTTAAGTGTAGAATAAATCCCTCTTGCATCTTTCCAAACACACTGAAGTTGTGCCCTTTTCCCCAGGGGCCACCGCCATTATCACTGGGGAGTGTATTCTTCAGATTATTTACATGCTGTATATAAGTGTGGGGATTTATATGTATATTGTTGGGATCTTCCCAACATAATGAAATCATATGGGATATGAAATACAATAATTTGCCTTTTGCACTTGCTGTCCCTGAGAGGTCCTTCTACATCTGTGCATACTGACCTGCCTCCCTGTCAATGGCTACTCATTACTCCACATACTGTGCTTTAGTTCATCATCATTCCCCTATAGATAAACAGGTTGTTTCCAATGTTTCTGCCATTACAACCTCATTTTTAATAACCAGACTATGTTGCTATGTGACCTTTCATCCATTTTGGCAAAACCAAAATAGTCTTGGTGAAGTCCTTTGTCAGTTGCCAGTTGTGCAGTAGTGTGTCTCTGCCCTGGAGTGGGGCTGAGCTGTAGGTGGGGTCCATAGCGCTGGTGTGGATTGAAGTCAGGCACATGTGGCAGCAATTTGCTTTGTTTTCTGTTGCTGCAGGGAGGAATTGAAACTCCTGGGCACGGTGAGCCTCAAACATTGTAGTTTCCTTGAGAAAAAACTTGAAGAAAATGCCTATGTTTATATTAACACCTAGTTTAAAAAAAAATATATATATATATATATACATACACATATAAGCTTTGCTAAAATAACCTTCTAAAGACATAGGTTTAATGAGACTTTCTGAATTAAATTTAAGAGTTTTAATTAAACATGCAAAAGATAAACAGTATCTTCAAAGTTCAGCCTTAAGATGTAACAACTCTTGCTTAAGAAGAAAAAATATTTAGCTGCACAGAATGCCTGGACTTTTAATCTTTGAGAGTTGGAGCATTTGTGTTTTTGAAAGTTAATATAAAAAACAGATAACTTAAGTCATAAGGATACTCATAATGATATGCTTTCTGTATATAGGTTCAAGTAAGCCATGTGTACTTTTGAAATAATACATCTTTGTTTTAGAGAAAGACATTGTACTTGCTGAAAATCAAGGAGTGTTCTAATTGTTTTTATTGTATTACAATTATACATTTTGCTAATAGTTTCAAAAGTAAAGACAATACGAGTTAATGCAAATAGTTAACCTTTCTACACCTATTTCAGAAAGATGGATGAACCGAGAAAGAGTGACTTGTATGTGCTACAGACTTTACAAGTTTTGTCTTAGTAAATTTTTATATCAATCTTGCAAAATAGATAGAACTATCCCCATTCTACAGGTGAGAAAACAGAGGCCTAGAGGTAAAGTAAATATTCCAAAGCCACAGGTCTAAACAGTAATCATGCAGGATTTCAAATTAGGGCTGTCCTGACTTCACTGCTCTTTCAGCTGCATGATTCTGGGGTCATTTTTGTTTTCCTTTTCAGATTTATCAGTACTTTTACCTCCACGAACTGAAGCAATCTTCCTTCCTTATAGTACATAACATATTTGGATTATTAAATTTACTGGCCAGCCAACATTAACTCTAAAATGGACCTGAAGTTCAGTTATCAAATGGCCTGGCAAACAAAATGGTGGACCTCTCTATAGAATGAAGTTTGCTGATCCCTGCTCTTAATCAAAGCTCCCAGGTGTGGAAGGTCTCAATGAAATAGTTATTAAGATTTTTGCACATGGTAACTCTTTTCAGATATTTGAACCCTCTGCATCACAGGATACTATATCAGATCATTCTAACAAGAATCACTCTGTGGATGTTCCCTCCATCAGCACTATGTGTGTCAGGAACTGCTTTATAGAGTTTTGACCTTTTCTTACTGCCCCTGTTTATTTAGACACTTAAAGAATTACAGCTGAGGTGAAAACCTCCCACCTCCTCAATAGTTTCATTTTGGCTTCTAATCTCAACACAACAATCTCTCTCTTCCCTCTCTCCATTCCTTTCTTCTTTTTTTTGGATATCTTTTCCAAAGGAAGCTAATCACTCTCTCTTGCCATTCTATTCAGCTCATAGCCCTCTTCCCTTAAAATTGCCTCCACTGAATCTCCATATAATCCATGGGTTTTTATATCAATGTGACAGGGTCCAACTGGGTTTCATAAATCAGAGAAACTGGCTGAGCGGGTACTGTCATAACTGGAGAGCTGGGGCCCAATCGAAAGCTGATGCTTCCACTTAGGAACTAGAGGCCCAGTGTCGCCAGATCTTCTGACTCTAACAGAAGCAGGAAATCCAGACTTTTGGGTAGAATCTCTCTCTCTCTCTCTTTTTTTTCAATGCTGGCGACTAATTTAAGAAATTATTTTGCAATAGTGTGCAGGCCAAACAAAAGACATCTGTTAGGCATCACTGGAAACATCTTAGTAAACCAAAGAAAAATTTTGAGCGTTCTCATTTTGAAGGCAATTACTCAACTCCCTCCATACTTCTCTACCTTTTTGCTAAGATGGTCTTTTCTTTGGTACTTTTATTTCCCACAATTCTCCAGATCCCTGGGAGGCAGTGGGGTATTCTATTTAAGAGCAAGGCTTGGATATCAAGACAAACCTGGGTTGAATTATAGCTCTGTCATATCATTTCATTACCTTGGATGGGTCATTGCAGCACTATGAACTACCAGTGAAAGGTGACTACTAATGATTCATCTTAATTGCTTTATGGTACAACAAATATTTATTGAGTTCCAACCATGTCTATCAAACACTGGGTTAGACATTGGGGATGCCACAGTGAATAAACCAGAGATGGCTCCAGTGTTCCTGGAGTTTTCCATCTCTAGAAGAGAAAGATATTAATCAAGTAATTTCAGTAAAACAATTATAATGAGAAAAGGAAGCTAAGCACTATGCAAGAGTAAAAGGTGGTTCTAGGCTGGGCTTACTGGGAAAAGATGCTTAATCTATGATCTGAAAGATGAGTTGGAGTAAACCAGGGAAGACGGGGATGGCACAGCATTTCCAGCCAGAGGTTCAGTTAATGCTTTTTTCCTGGTGGACAGAAATCACACAGATATGACTTAGCCAGATTAAATAATAATCTGAACCCAAGTCAATTTCACAGGATCCCATTTTAACAAATATTCTCATAGAGAAATGCAAAAGTGCTGTTGCTTCTTTGCAACACTTTAACAGGATTTCCTTTGTCAAGTGTGGTAGTAATTATGTCAGATAGTGTGGTCTATGTTAAGCTGTGCTAACAACCTCAAAATCTCAATGGTTTAAAGCAGAGGTCAACAAACTATGGCCTGCAGCACATATCCTGTTGCTGCTTGCTTTTGTAAATAAAGTTTTATTGGAACATACCCATGCCCATTCATAACATATTGTCTATAGATTCTTTTGCATTACAATGGCAGAGTTAATTCGTTGCAAAAGAGACTGGATATCCTGCAAGGTCAAAAATATTTACTACCTGGCCCTTTACCAAAAACAATTTGCCAAGCCTTGCTTAAGAACATTACTGTGGCCGGGCACAGTGGCTCAAGCCTGTAATCCCAGCACTTTGGGAGGCCGAGGTGGGTGGATCACAAGGTCAGGAGATCGAGACCATCCTGGCTAACACGGTGAAACCCCATCTCTACTAAAAATACAAAAAATTAGCCGGGCGTGGTGGCCGGTGCCTGTAGTCCCAGCTACTCGGGAGGCTGAGGCAGGAGAATGGCGTGAACCCGGGAGGCGGAGCTTGCAGTGAGCCAAGATCGCACCACTGCACTCCAGCCTGGGCGACACAGCAAGACTCTGTCTAATTAGTGTGAACTTCCTTAGAAAACTGGGAATTATACTACATAGGCATAAGGCTGTGTAAAGGAACACATTAGTGCATGGAAAAGACCTAACTTGGTGCCTGGCACATAATATATTCTTGCTGCTATTTAGTTTTCTTCTTAATATTATTTTCTTTCTTGTTGTTTCCTTCTAGGAAATTCCTGCTGTAATAGCTGAGCTTTGTGCATGTTATATCAATATTATTACTGTCACTACTAACAATCATACCTCACATTTAGTGCTCACCTATGGTGTTTTAGGCACTGTGCTAGGAGATTTGCATGTCATCTCCTTGAATCCTCACGATGATCCTCTGTGGTAGAAGTATCCCATTTTATAGACCCTGCTCATATTAGTAACAAACTCTACCATTAACTGAGCATTTACTCTATGCCTAGCATGTGCTCAGCATGGTCCCTATAAATAAGGCCATCCTGTTTTACAGATGAGGAAGCTCAGTAACTTGCTCTAGGCCCCATTGCCTGAAGTGGCAGACCAGGATTGTAACTCTAGCTAGTCTAATGCCAAAGCCCTGAACATATTCTCTATTCTGGCCATTGGGTCATAGAGGTAGAGTGATTAAAAGGGCTGCTTCAGCTATTCCTGTGGCCAGGCTGGCCCATTCCCTCTCCCTGGGGTGGCTTCTTCATTGCATTTCCTCTGCTCAGAATAGTCAATTCACTGTCTAAAATCTGCTCACCTCTAAACCCCTGTGTCTTAGAAAAGCTGGTTCTCATTGCCATGTGGTGCCTTTTCCTTCCTCCAGCCTGCTGTTGAGCATTTGGAGAGCTCATTGGATGCTGAAGTGACAATAAAGTGTAGACAAGGATGGACTCCTTTTACAGAGCATGTGCTCATTGAGTGTGATTTTTCTTGTGTATTTAGTGAGCTGTAGCTATGATTTCTCTTCCTACTCCTTCCCTTTGAACAGCTTACTGAGCACTCTATATGTGTCAGGCTTCATGCCACACACTCTGCCTGCCTTACGTCATGCTGTTTTCACAACACCCCCTTGAGGGAGTCCTCTTATCCTGATTTACAGGTACAAGGTCACTTGACTAGGAAGGGGTGAAATGGATACAATGCATACGAGTGTTCTCCGGGGCCAAGTGCCCTACTCATGCTCCTCATGATTGTTGAGGGTATCTTCTAAGGATGAAAATGTCTCTTGAACCTGTTGTCTTTGTCTTAGCAACTAGTTATATAGAATGGAGGCCAAATGGTTTCCTGTGGAGGATTATGTCAAATTCATATTGACATGGGGAAATCCAGGTAATAGCCTATTACCAGATAAATGAGAAAGCATAATGAAGGAACAATTGCAATTCATAATTTTCAGACATGACTAGAATTATTTATTCAGTCTAGTGGCCATTAAGCATCCACTATCCGCTGTAAGCACTGAGCCAAGCACAGCGAGAGCATTTGCAAATGACTGAGACAGTCTGACCTTCCTAGGCAGTATGTAGCTCAGGAAGGGGCAGCATCATCTCTTCAGAGCAGAGGCTTTGTGTCAGAGGAATCCAGGTTCAAATCCAGGATTTATCTTTTGACTACTGTGGTCTTGGACAATTTGCCTAATCTTCCAAAACCTTCTCAACTGTAAAACAGGGATGATTAAGAATATTTTCCTTAAAAGGTGAGAATAAGCATTCAGTGATAGGATGCAGGTGAAAAATTTAGCATAATGCCTGCCAAATACAGAGCACTCAATAAAGTCTTCACTATTAATATACATTTTTTATAATAGAAATAAACATGTTCCCCCAGGAAGAGCCAGACAAGGAACATGAAAGAGGTGTCAGAGAGGAGGGGCAAGAATCAATTCCTTCAGGCTGGAGCATGTAGGAAGGCCCCATTACAGAGGCAAACCAGGATTTGAAGGATAATAGAATCCTGATGGACAAAAATGGCTAGAAGAAGGCATGGCATTCCAGGTTGAGGGCACAGCATGAGCAAAGATAGAGAGAGTGAAGTGTGTGCTCAGGGAATCCCTCATGGTGTTGTGTGGCTGGAAAGGGGAGGACAGGTGGGAAGATGTGAAGAGTCTGACTTTATGAATATTGAATAAAATATTTCTGGAACATGTGACTGCAAGTATGTGGTAGTGTCCCAATGCACATACACCTGTTCCTTCTGTAGATGCCTGCCATTTCCTCATGCAGGAAGATGTAAAGGCTTGCTATTCTGTTCTCAAGACAATGCCTTGACTCTGCATTACCTGGGGGACAAGTTTGACCCTTCCAGGTTCAATGCCAGAGGTATTGCCCTTATAACTTACAATTTCATGGCAGCAAACAAACCCTTGGTCATAAATATTTCTAAAGCCAGGCTTCTGGGCTATACTTGTTTAGGCTAGGGTAAAGTAGAGTGAAACTAGGGATTTCTTATGTCTTAAAAAAGATTTTCTTTTTATTCAGATATGGTGAGGTCAACAGATCAGGAGACAACTGCCACTGGCAAGATAGTTCATTACGACTTCCAAGAGGAAGGGGCACACCCTGCCACATGGGACCACACGGGAAAGCACTAGGGTCGGTCAGGAGGCAGACAGAGGGAGGAGAAACATGGTAAGAACCTTTATAGCAGTTTCCCAGGGAAAGAAGAGATGGGGCAGGGTTTAGGATTAGCTCGTTTGAATAATCTCAGTGGGCTCTGTGTGGGGCCTAAGGGCTGTCCTTAGTTGTTGGGTACCTGGCCCTGGAGCGATTACAGCAGGGGGAGGGAGGCCTTGAGTGTGTGCTCCTAATGCAGGAGGTGGTAGGGTGAGGGTTCTGGATGGTTGGCTTGCATATGAAAGGCATGCTAAAAGGTGAGTCCCTTGTAATCTCTAGGAATTGGCTAGCTCTGGGAGGGGCAGTCTCTCCCAGTCCTTAGTTGTTTGGAGGGTCAGCAAGGCTCCAAATGTCAGAGGATTAGAAACACTGAAAAAAAGGCATGATTCATACACTCAGGTCCTTGATAATGCAAGAAAATTGTTTCTTTGGGAATTAAAAGAACCCGTTATATGTATGTCTGTGATATAATAATAAATTTATATTTGGTTTTCATCTGGGTCCTTGGCACAGTGTTCTTAAAACCTTTGGCATTTCTGAGCCCTAGGGTAAGGGTAGCTTCCTTTGTTACCCATGATAAGCCCTTTTCAACTACACCTGAGTTTATGTTAATGACGTGACTCTTGAAGAATGGGGGCCCCGTTGCTAGAGGAACCAACCCTATGATTAGCCCTCCCCAAGTCTCACCTTTGAGGAGGGGATAGGGGCTGGAGAATGGCCAGTGATTGAATCAGGCATGCCTATGTAATGGAACTGCTATCAAAACCCTAAACATTGGGGTTCAGAGAGCTTCTGGGTTTGTAACTGCCCAGCGGATTTATCTTGCCTACTGCCCATATACAGCCAATTCATCAAGACAGGGGAATTGCAATAGAGAGAGTTTAATGCATGTGGAGCTGGCCAAAGGGGAAGTCAATTCCTTCTTGGGGCCCACAAGACCAGATGAGCCAATTTACTGGTCTGAGTGGCACCAGCTGATTCATCAGAATTCAGGGTCTGAAAAATACCTTAAACACCAATCTTAGGTTTGACATAGTGTTGTTATCCATACAAGCAATTGGGGAGGTTAGGAATCTTGAGGCCTCTGGCTGCATGATTCCTGAGCCATGATTTCTAATCTTGTGGCTAATTTGTTGGCTTTAAAAGACAATCTGGTCCCCAAGCAAGGAGAGGTTTTTTTCAGGGAGGGGCTATCATTTTTGTTTCAAAATTAAAGTATCAACTCAATTCTTCTCAAAGTTAGTTTACTCTACACCCGGGAATGAAAAAGGCAGCTTGGAGGTTAAAGGCAAGATGGAGTTGGTTAGGTCAGATCCCTTTCACTGTTACAGTTTTCTCACTGTTCTAATCTTTGCAAGGGCAGTTTCAGGCTAGTGAACATGCTGACGTGGTGGGAGGGTGTCTTGTGTTGCCCTATGCATCTCTTCCATTTGTTTGTTCCTGGGTTATATCCTTTATAACGGGAAAGAAAAATAAAATCCTAATCCCCCTACTCACTGAATGGAACCCCTTGTTGGCTAAAGGAACCCCAGAGAAACCTTAAAAACTGAGTTCCTGGCCATGACATGATGGGAGGTCAGACATGCCTGTTATACCCACTCCCTAGATAACTGCCTTTAGACTTTCTTTCCTAAGGGTTGAATGGAAACCAGCCCTTTGGAAAAATTTGCTCCACCACTGATTTACACAATAACTGACTAGCATTCCTTTTTTTATAAAAGACCACTGACCATGGACTTCCTCTGGCTGGTTTGCAGAGGCTACACATACAAGATGCCTCTGTGTCCTCCATTTCACCTTTTAACATATAGGGCTTAATTTTAATACATGTAAATGTTAAGTCTCCACTCCAAAGTGAACATGGGATGTATGTAACGTGCATGTTTGCTTACTATGCAGGCAAGCCTCCTTCATGAATATTCATAGCTCTTCTTGTAACCTGTTAAATACGTATACTTAGCCAACCCATTTGGCATGAACTCCTGTTTTGCCCTTTCCTCCCTTGAAGTGTTTGCTTTTAGTTTCCGCCAGAGGATACACCTCTTAGCCAGCAGGATGGCCAGGCTGCAGGCTGCAACTCTCTATAAGAAATAGAGCTCTCCTCTCTAAATATTCTTCAGTTGAATATTACGATTCTTCAGTTGACAGTAATAAGCCTATATTCGCAAGTGATATGTTTCCCTGAGCTATGTGAGCGATTCTAGCAAATTTCCAAAACTTAGGAGGGGATTATGGGAACCCCTGATTTATAATTAAGTCAGATGGAAGTGTAGGTAACCTGGGGACTCACTACATGCAATTGGAATCTGAAGTGGGAGGGTGGGGGGCAGTCTTGTGTGACTGAGTCCTTAACCTGTGGGGTCTGTGCTAATTCTGAGTAGATAGTGTCAGAATTGAGTTTAATTGTAGGATACCCAGTTTGCATCTGCAAAGAATGGGAGACTTGCTTCATGTGAAAACCCCATACATTTGGTTTCAGAAGTATTGTGAGTATAGAAACAGTTTTCTTCTTTTAATGTAACATTCTACATTCCTAGAGAACACACACACCCATACACCCACTGCAAAGTGTGTGGAATTTCCATATGTGGGCATTAAATCACAGAGGGCTGCTATATGAAGGTATTTTCCTACATTCTTGCTCAACAGCAGGCGTGAGGTATCTTTATGGTCAGCAGAGACTGATGCTCCTTAGTGTTTTCTGCTCTGAAACTTCATTAAAAAACTTGATTCGTCTTTTCAGTACTATTCACATGACTAATTTCATAGAAGCTTTAGAGAGTAATGTGTTCCAGCTCTTTCCTTCATTTATTGTCACCTTTTCCTTAATGTATCCCATCTTTCTATATTCAATAAATTAATGAAGAAAAATTGTGTTCATACATGGCTCTAATATAGAATCTGATATCTCTTATAAATTAGCATGGTATGCTCGGCCCTGTCAGATAGTTAATTCTCAGAATGGATATTAACACCCCACCTATTAGACAGAGAAAGATATACATATAATTTCTCAGTAACTTGGCCAGGGTTTTACACTGTGAGAGGGAGATAAGCTTTTTCTGATTTTTTCATATTGCCTGTTGGAGATCACTTATTGAAAGACCAAATGGTTTTGATGGATCTTTTCTGCCTAGGTAGCTAATATGTCTGCTGATAGGCCTTTATCAGCTACTGCTTGAACTTATATAAGTCATATTTGCAGGCATCAGAGGAGTGTGGTGTTGACCTCCTGGTGGAAATGGGAAATTTAGACTGGCTCCTCCCCTCTTCGGCACTAAATCTTCAACATATATTATCTTTATCTTTATTTTTAGTAAAATACTTTGTAACCATCCCTCCTGGTTTTCTCCTAATATATGTATGAACTTAGTGAAGTGCATGAACTCTGCTTTACAGTTTACCCCTGAACTTATGAATTTTAAAATAGTGATTTTTCAAATTCCAGGATCACCTTTTAATAATGACCACCAGCCAGAACTAAATTATTTTAATGTGATACTCTCCTTAAAGGCTGAAGAGGAATTGATAGCCTCTCTAATGACAGTTTTGTACCTTTCATAAGTGTGTACCTATGTGTGTGCGCCGACGTGTGTGTGTGTGTGTGTGTGTGTGTGTGTCTGTCTGTCTTCTCTCACTCAAGGTTTGTTATTCTCTGTTGATGTGCTATGGCCCAGGATTACTTAATTAAACATGACTTAAAAGTTTGCATTATGCTTTAAACTTGTGATAAAAATTGCTTGACATGACTGCTTGGTTATATGCTGCCTTCGGAATGGCAAGAAAGCAGAGTCAAGAAAATGCAGTCACTCTGTTAAATCTTTATTTATTTTCTAAGGAGTGAGAGAGCATTTTTATCCAAGTGATGAGAACCTCCTGGAGTTGATTGACTTAAATTAGCTTGATTGCTTTTTATCAATCGCAGCTGCACTGTTTAGCATAAAAATGCAAAACATCTAAAAAGCATTTGCCTTGCAGCATACTAGAAAGATGTTTTTAGTTAGTTTTAAGATGTTTCAAATTTTTATTCTGCACAGATTCTCTGAGAATGTATCCAGAACATATCTAGTTACAGAGAATTAGTACAGATATTGTAAACTTTGAGAAAATGAATTAAAGAAAATATGCTATTTTATGAATTACATATTTAGAATTTAGGCTTTTTTGCTTTTAAATGTCTCTTGTAAGTTAAACAGTTCAGCAATATTTGTTGCAGTGGCCGAGCCAAGCAACTGCTGCTAAACATTAAAAAACAGTCATTGGAACTTTTCACATAATGAGCCATTTGGCTTTTCTTGTGGAGCTGTGACATGGTTCAGTGGAAACTGGCTGTTGTAAAGTTAGGTAAAACCAGCTTTGTATTGAAATCCTATGAATGAATTTCAGACTATCATCTTCGTTTTCTCCGTGGCTTAGATGGTTTAATAATGAGTATTGTTGACTTACTGAGCTTTGTCTTGTGTGGGTGCTGCTGAAAGTGGTCGGCTCCGTAAAGTGCTGCAGTTCTCTTTCTGAACTAGCTGCGGTTTTTCTGATTTACCCTTATTTGGCAGATTTTGCCCTTTGACACTTTTGACATTATCAACACCAAAGTCAGGAGAAGGTGCACTCTTGGAGCTGGTGAGAGGGAGAGAGGGATAGAACTGAGAGAGAGAGAGAGGGAGAGGTTGAGGGAGAGAGAGGGAGAGGTTGAGGGAGAGAGAGGGAGAGATTGAAGGAGAGAGAGATTGAGAGAGAGAGAGAAAGAGGGAGAGAGAGATTGAGTGCATTATTGTGCTGATTGCTTGTCTTGTTTTTGTCTAAACTACGAATTGATCTTGGATGTTAGAAAGTGAATCTCTTACAGACACTGAGACTGAAGCACAGGATTCGAGTTCTTAGAACAGAGCCTCAGGGACACACCAGGACACATTCCTTCACACATAACTTTCTGGGGTCTATAGTGGGAATGTAGAGGTCATGTGCCCTCAATTGGAGAGAGACTTAGAGTCCTTGAGCCAGTGTCCCGCGGTGGCCCTACCCCCACCCCCTTGAAAACATCTGGGAGGCAGTGATCAGGCCAATAATCAAAAGAACTAGGGGTATTCCATATGAACAGGTACAGACCCTAATAAGAGCAGATGTGTATTCTGGACTCCAGAGGTGACCTTGGCAGACATGAGATGGCGTCAGAGGCTTTTTCTTCTAGCTCTCATTCTAGATTAGTCTTTGATTATCCATTTAGATATGTAGAATCAAATAAGCCAATATTGATGTATCATATCATGCTGGGGAAATTTTTGAAAAATATTTACCTGTCTCAATCCTGCCTGCAGGCCATTTTCCAAAAATAATTCATAATTCCCCTTGTAATGTATTGTTAATATGCTCTAATAATATCAATGCTTAAATCCATCATAATTTTAACATTATGACAAAATTTAAAAAACTGTTTCCATCTTCCTTTGGGACTTTGTTATGTTGTATGTACATTATGTTAAATATAGTTGCATTTATAATATAGCTAAAATTTAGGGTTTTGAGTTTTTAAATTTAACTTTATGTCATTAAACGTGTGCCCATGTAGTTATAAGCCTCCTAATTTTATTCTTAATCACACTGTGTGTTACGATTTCCCCTGCTACACTACTACTTTTGGTCATTGCAGCTATTTCTAAAATTTTTCACTGATATAGATAGTATTGCAGTGGGAATATCTTTGAACATTTGGATTGCTGGGTCAAAGGGTATAACCATTTTTATGGCATATTCTGTGCACTTCAAAATTGCTTTTTAAAAGGTACTCGTGTACCTATTATAATACTTCAGCAAAAGACTGATACCAAATTTCCTACAGCCTTGCTAGTCCTGGGTCTTTTAAAGTTAAAGTGTTCAGCATAATGCTATCCCGCTTTTTTACAACTTTAATTATATTGCAGAGTTGAATATATTTCCATGCTTTGTTTACTGTGTATATTTTCTCCCTGATTTGCCTATATGGTGGATTCTTGTCCAGTGTAATCTCATATTAGAAATATTAACTCTTACTTAGTTAACACAGACATTTACCCCCATTTTGTTGTTTGTCTTTTAAATTTTGGTTTTGTGAGTTGTCATGAGGTTTTTGGCTGTATATATAGTTGAATTTGTCAGTCATTTCTGTCATCACTTTTTTAGTTCTTCCAAGGATCAGATAAGTCCTCTTTTCTAATTTCAGCTTGTTCTCTGTGCCTTGATATTTGTTATTGTTGGTTTTTAAACATTTGTTTGTTTGTAGTTTATTTGTTCTTTTGGAAAGTACAATACATGTACAAGGTCAAAGCAATTTCAACACTACAGTTGGAAATGTCCCATGGCCACAGTTGTGTACCTTCACGTTCTTTACTTAGCAGTACACCCAAGAATTCATTCTACCCAAGAGACAGCTGACCTCAGGCTTTTCACTGCTGCATCATATTCTGTTAGGTGCATGGACTATAATTTGTGTAACCAGTTTAACTTTATTTGGAAAAAAACTTCCTTGATAGATTAGAATCTATCAAGAGTCTATTTTAAGACTCATGCATGTGAATGTTCATTGCAGCACTATTCACAATAGCAAAGACATGGAATCAACCTAAATGCCCATCAGTAACAGATTGGATAAAGAACATGTGGTACATATACAGCATGGAATACTATGAAGCCATAAAAAAGAATGAGATTATGTCTTTTGTGGGAACACAGATGGATCTGGAGGCCATTATCTTTAGCAAACTAAAGCAGGAACAGAAAACCAAATACCGCATGTTCTCACTTACAAGTTAAATGATGAGATCTCATGAACACAAAGAGGGGAACTACAGACACTGGGCCTACTTGAAGGTAGAAGGTGGGAGGGGGAGGAGGGAGGGAGAAGCAGAAAAAATAACTATTAGGTACTAGGCTTAGTACCTGGGCGATTAAATAATTTATATGACAAATCTCTGTGACACAAGTTTACTTATATAACAAACCTGCATATGTGTCCTCGAATCTAAAATGAAAGTTAACAAAAAGAGTCTATTTTGATGTTGCAAAGCATGAATCTAAGTTAATTTCTTTCTGTTTAATTTATCTTAATATAATTTATTTAATGGTCTTTATTCATTGTTTTTGATTCATTCTTCATATTATTTCTTATCTATCATTGGGTCTGTTTGGGGACTCTTATGTCAGCCTGATTATTAATGCTGTATCCTACAGCAGGCTCTCCTACTTTATGTTCTGGATAGATAAGAGATTGCTCCTTTCAATCCAGAATTGCTTTTTCAGAGTGGTATTGGACATGCTTGCCTGATTTCCCCCTAGTTGATTTCTAGAAACATTTTCTTTATTTTTAAAAAGAATCATCTATACGGTACATTCAATCTATAAATTAACTTAGGGAGAATTGATTAGGTTAAGTAAATATGATATACTGTCAAATATTTCCCTGTTTTCAGTGTTTTTATGATGCTTATTAAGTTTATTCCTAAGTGATTTATCTTTTGTAATGTCATTTTGAAATATGTATGAGAAATATATATGTGTATATATATATTTGTATTCAGATCATTACTTTTTTCCTAACATTATGAAAAATTATTGGTTATTTAAATTTTCTTTATATGTTAAGGCAAATAATAGTATTTTTATCCCTTTGTTGTCACTATTTCTACTTTGAAAATATTTTTTGTGTGTTGTTCTGTGATAAACTTCAAAACATTAAATATTTGCTTATATTTTCTATGGGAATGGCCTAAAGAGTTTCTTGAGTAATGACATATTGGTTCTTTGCTGTGGAGATACTTTCCCTCATGTTGAGAGAGCTTCCATTTCCCTTTAAAAATGTTTATAGGAATGAAAGTTGCATTTTACTAAATAATACTTTAGTATCAATTAAAGTGCTCACTGGCTTTTCTTACTTTGCTTATTGACATGGTATTTCTGCTAATAAAGTGTCTTAGGCTAAAGGACCCTAGGTGAAAGCCTTTTTGTTATGGTGTTGTCTCTAAGTATTTTAAATTCCATATGCTAGTTTTATGTAGGACTTTTGTATCCATACTAATAAGGAGGATTTTATATATATACGTAGCTAGATTGTGTGTTGATTTATAGGATAGTAAGATTTCTTGATAGTATCAGTTAACAATTTTTTTCTGTTGTTGAGTAGTATATCTTATATGGAAAGCATTTGTTCTTGAAAGTTTGAAAAAATTCACCTAGTTGCCATTACAGTAGGAATCAGTTACTATTTAGGCTTTCCACTTTGGATGGGGTCATGTCTCACATTTCTCCCTTACTTTGTTAGGTTGAGAAGATTCAGACAATGGCTTTTTAAATAGGTACTTAGTTTTCCCTATTTTATTATATTTTATTTAGGTAAAATGTCTTGGTGTAATGAAAAAATCAGAAGGGTGGCTTTGGTGATAAGGAATAGTTTCCGAGTGCTTTAGCCCTTGTGGTTGCCTGCACATTTTTAGGGTGAAAGCAGAGTATCAGAAGTGGACAGGGTCTTTGAGAGCCCTTCATTTTTTCAGATGAGGCAACTGAAGCAGAGATTGGGTATGTGGCTTGACCAGAGTAGATCAGTAAGGGTGCAGCCTGGGTAAACTGAGACTGGGACCCAAAGCCCCTTGGTTGAGTCAGAGACTATTGTGTTTAGTTTGAGGATTTATAGTTCATTTTAAAGAAGGATTGGGAAGCTTAATGGGCTTCAGTTTATATTAGTCTGCATTCTTACACTAGCAAGTAACTGCAACTCTTTTAAAATTAGCAAAAAAAAAAAAAAGCGGATTTAATGATTTGTGTGATTGGAAACTTCAGGATAGCATTGACTTTAGACATAGCTGGATCCAGAGACTCAAACATTGTCATCATTGCATTTCTTTCATTTCCCCCTTCAATATCTTGGCCTTTTGTTCCTTTTTGGGAGCTATATGTTGGAAGATGCCAGGGCCATCAGCAGACCCAGTATCACATCCTCCTTCATATCCTCCCATCTTTGCAACCCCGATAGAATAAAACATGTTTCCTTATTGGATGCATTGGGTGATCTTAAGAAGGGCTGCGATTGGCTGGGCCTAATCACCTGATCACCCCTGATTGATTCACCGTGGTGATTAGGTCACAGTCAATGAAACACCTCCAGCAGCCAAAGTAATTAAAAAGTAATCTTTACTTCTATATCCCAAAGAACATTATCCCAAGGAATCACATAAATCACTAAATCCTCTTTTCTTCTTAAACGAAGTGGAAATGTTTCCAGTGACTTGCTAGCACAAGAATGCTGACAAATATAAGCCAGTTTATAAACACAAGCAACACTTGTCCCATTTTCAAAGAACACCCCAGGGCTGCTGTTACTCCTTCATGGGTAGTCTGACCAAAGTGGCTTTTCTCTCTGCCTTGCTCTCCATTTTTTCAGCATTACAAATTTAAAAAAATAAATAAGTAAACCAGAAAACAAAACATGTACCTAACCTCTGGGCTATTTTTATGTTTCCTCTATTTTCTTTGTCCCCAGAGTCCAAAAAGGCCCTAAAGACAACCCCAGGTAAAAGGCCCCTCCCCTTTCAACACTAGGACAACAGGACAGTGAAGAATAAACACATTTATTGTTGTGTCCTCGTTAAACATTAATACTTTTGGTTCCTTCTTCCCAGTTGCAGACCTCCACGAAGGGAGCTCTAATACATAGCTGGATCATTCTGCTTACAGGTGAACTCCTATCTGTTCTCCTTTTTCCATGGGGCCAGTGTAATTGTCTCGTATCTCTGGAGGTGCTGCCAGGCGGAGCTTGGCTGTCTTCACTGTGGTTCTTCCTGTTGAACCTTGTGCCTAGCGAACCGGCAGGCCCTTCTCAAGGATCCCCACCCACCCCCAGTGCAAAAGGGATCCTACTTTATTAAGAAACTAGACACCTATCAAGATTATAGTGAAAATTAGTATACAGTTTGGATCTTCATAAAGGAATTCTAAAAACTTCTCTTATTCAGAGAACTCAAATCATGCCCTACAAGTTTCTTTCTGTACCAGAAACGTAAGTCCTAAATTGTGCATTCTTTCTGAAATCATGTGCCAACTTTAGATCCTCTACCCATTTTTCTGCCTTTGAAGTTGTGTTTTAAGAATAAGGATAGCAAGGACAAAAAAACCAAACACCGCATGTTCTCACTCATAGGTGGGAATTGAACAATGAGAACTCATGGACACAGGAAGGGGAACATCACACTCCGGGGACTGTTGTGGGGTCGGGGGAGGGGGGAGGGACAGCATTAGGAGATATACCTAATGCTAAATGACGAGTTAATGGGTGCAGCAAAACAACATGGCACATGGATACATATGTAACAAACCTGCACATTGTGCACATGTACCCTAAAACCTAAAGTATAATAATAAAAATAAAAAAGAATAAGGATAGCTTGTGTCTGATTGACCCTGATTTCTTCATGAGACTACCAGTCTAGAAGTTATATTAAATGCCTATTTAGCTGGCACACCCCTCAACCAACCTGTGCAGACATCTCCTTGGCTCTTCCTGGAATGAGTCTACTGTTCATCCTCCTCACTGGGGGCTGTAGGCACAGTCAATTCTTATCTGGATTGTGGCAGATGCCTCCTAACTGGTCTCCCTGCTTCTCCCACTGCCTCCCTACAGTGAACCTGTTAAAACGTAAGTCTAGTTCTGTCTTTCCTCTGCTCAAGAACCCTCCAGTGGGGCTGGACATGATGGCTCACACCTATAATCCCAACGCTTTGGCAGGTTGAGGTGGGAGGATTGCTTGAGGCCAGGAGTTCAAGACCAGCCTGGGCAATGTAGAGAGACCCTATCTCTTAAAAAAAAAAAGAAGCAAAACAACTTAGGTGTGGTGGTGCACACCTGTAGTCCTAGCTACTCGGGAGGATAAAGTGGGAGGATAGCTTGAGCCCAGGAGTTCGAGTTGCAGTGATCTGTAATCACACCATGTACTCTAGCTTGGGCAACAGAGCAAGATCCTGACTTAAAAAAAGACCAACAATAATAACAAAAAACCCTCCGGTGACCATATCAACCAAAGTCTTCACAGTGACACCCAGGTCTGTGTAATCCTTCTTCATCCCTGTCCTTACCCCATTTCCTTGTGACCTTGTCTCCTAGCCCTTGTCTCCTCACTCACTCCATTCCAACCCTCTGGCCTCCAGGCTGTTGCTCCAACATGCCTGGCATCTGCCCATCTTTGTTTTTTTTTTTTTTTGTACTGGCTCTTCCCTCTACCTGGAATGCTTTCCCCCTAGCTCCTCACATTGCAAACTCTCTTGCCTCGCTTCAAGTCCTCTCCCTCTAATGTCACCTTCTCAGTGGAGACTTACGCTGACCTCCCCGTTTAAAACTGCAGCTCCCTCCAACTGCAGGATTCCCCAGCCCTGCTCTATGACATTTTCTAGCATTCTATATAACCTAATTATTTACTACGTTTAGCGTTTATTGTCTTTCTTCTGCCCTGCCCCATTCTCCCACTAGACTGAAAACTATTTTGTTCACTGATATTCCTAACATCCAGAACAGTGCCTGGGACACAGCAGGTACCCCAGGAATATTTTTAAATAAATTGATGAAATTCTTTGGGGATATTTTAAGACATGGTACAGCTGGGTACTTTAGCTTTGGTTCAGAATCCCAGACAGGCCCTGAAATATAACTAAAAAAAATATATATACAGGATCTAGAATGTGTCCTAGTCCTGTCGCATTCAAAGACACATAGCCCAATAACTGAAGTAATTAAAAAGTAATTCCATTCTGTTGAACGCCCCAATATATCATCAGCTAAATTTATACCTTATTCCAGTGAGGGAGCATGCCACCTCGACAAAGTCTTAGCAGTGTCTAAGAAGGGAAAATTAGAGGTGAAATATTTATAGGTCTTTGGGGTTTGGCGTCAAGTGGTTTAAGATGGGCCTTTCAGGCAGAACTAATTGGAATTGTTCAAAGTCTGTGATGTGATAATGTAGGGTTGTTGGACACAGCAAAGTGAGGGTCTTGAAGAGAGTTGCGATGAATAAACTGTGATTGATAAGACAACGGTTTGCCAAAGTGAGCAGATTATTTCCTCCAATAAATCTATCAATGGGAATTTCCTGGAGCAAATAGTGGTTTTTTTTTTTTTTTCTGGGCAAAGATTTGCTGGAACAAACAACTAAGATGTTGACATAGCAGTCTGTAGTCACATTTAAGTCATAGCGGCAAAGATAGTCTCAGTTCTTTACTTTGACTCATTAAAGAAGATCCAGTTCATTGATGTATCTGTTTGTTCATTCATTAATTCCTTCACCTGACAAATATTCACTGGTTGTTTACAGTGCATTGATACTGGGCTAGCAGTGCGGCTGAACTTCCTACCAACTATTCCTTCTTTTTATCTCAGGTTCCTTCTTTAATACTCAGCTATTCTGTATCTTCTCACCTCTTCTAAGTCCTGGCAAACTCCTCTTGACACCAAGGTCTTGTAGGTTTTTGGAATCTCTCCCCTTCTCTCCTCCTGCCCCTTTAAAAAATAGATTGGATAGATAGACAGACAAATAGATAGATAGATAGATAGATAGATAGATAGATAGATAGATAGATAGATAGATAGATAGACTTCTAGTTTTTTTGTTAAATTATTTCAGATTTTCTCAATATGGGATTATTGATATTTTGGGCTGGATAATTCTTTGTTGTGGAGGTTTCCTTGGATTCTACCCACTAGATGCCACTCTCACTCTCCTGCCTGCCTATTGTGACCATCAAAAATATCTACAGAGACTGCCAAATGTCCCTGGGCATCAAGATTGTCCTGGTTGAGAACCACTAGCTTAGTCCATAGCTTGGGTCTTACACAACAAAGGGGAGCTTGGGAGCTGGCTCAGCAAGTGGGAATTCATCCCTCGTAGAGAGCAGGGAAGGTTGTGTCTCTGCACAGAGTGATACTTTTGGCTCCATTACATCCTTGCTGAGTGCTTCTTCTCGAGAGCATATTTGATCATGCCACTGCCTATTGCCATCAAGATAAAACCCAGAATCCATAACATGGCCCAATTCATCTGTATCATCTCTCCACTGTCCCCACTTCACCCTGCCAATTGAATTCTACAGGCATATCAAACTCACTTCAGATTCTCTAAGCCATAGTGCTATTTCCTGCATCCGAATTTGAGATTGTCTCTATCTCAAATCATCCTTTCCCCTTCCCTGACCATTTTCTCTTTCGTCTCATCTTCAATATCCCTTCCTCCAGGAAGCTCTCTCTAATTCATCCTGCATCCCGTTAGGACTCTCTCCCTCCCCTATTTTAACAGGTAACCAAGATTTATTGGGATTGTTTATTTAGTTGTCTTTCCTACTAGCCCAGTGATAAAGATAGGACTATCTCATTTACCACTGTTTGCTTCCTCAGAGTTCAGCATAGAGCCTGGAACTTGGTCAATGTTGACAAAAAAAGAAGTTGTCAAATATATTTTTGCAAATAGTGTTAATGTATCATTTTAGTGGATAATGCACATCTTTTTTTGACAAGGTTTCTTTTAAAGTTCAAAAATATACCAGCTACTTATCAACATCAATGTGTTCAAGAAGAAGAAATTGGGGTTGCAGGCTAAGTCCTTCACTTTCTTCAAGAAGAAATTCAACTTAACTCTTTTTGTTTAGCTTGTAGTTTAGAAGAGCATAATGTTAATAGAAAGGACACAGAATTGCATATTTCTTCTTTGTCTAATTATATATTCCAAAGTAAACCTTTTCTTAGGAAAACGTAACACTATTAACAAGCTCTCTATGCTGTCTTTCAAATGGAATGATCCCAATATATTCCTCATTGCTGAACTCTGCTGTGTTTAGTAGAGTTTTTCTAGGCTGGAAACCTGCGGGGTGAATCCAGTCCCCAGGATTCAGTTTTCTGTTCTCACCCTGTGTTCTTTGTTTTTGGTTTTTTTTTTTTTTTTTTTTAAAGATATCAAAATAAGTTGCCAGGAATCAAAAAATCATGACATTTCACATAATAATGTAGGTTTCTAGTTTTTCTTGGGTGACGTGAAGCTCTGCAGCACTGCCGGGGCTTCCTCTGGCAGTCTTGGGTGGGAGCTGAGGTGTGGCTGGCTGCCCCTGGGGATGGGATGAGGTGTGGCTGCCAGTCCACCCCGTCCCACCCAGCCGGAGGGAGCCCTTGTGTCACCCGCCTGACCTCCATTTGCATTTAATTTGCGCTTCCAGTGTTTAGTCTGTGTCATACGTGAAGCAAAGGGAGGGAAAGGTTAGCCAGTGAACGTATGAATAAAATATGAGTGTAAGAACATCCAGGTGACAGGATCTGGTAACAATTGTTATTGAAAGTACTGCATCTTGCTAGATTTAAAGTCTAATTCTCAAAGGTAGCCCAATCCAAATCCATTTTTATGCTCCCAACACCAACACCCGTTGCAGAGGATGAGGGAAAAGCTGCAAAGTTTCTTTGGCTGAGTTGTGTATAGGCCACTTTCATCTGCTCAGCAGGTCTGAGCACAAACCCCTTGACGTTCTCCTCTGAGGCTCTGAGTGACCCAATTTCCTCTTGCTGGAATGTTTCCCACTCAGTACATTTCCGTCTTTAATGAATGACTTCCTCTATATTATGGGGACACTAAAACGACAATGGCGTCTCCGGACCTGGATTTAGAAATCAGGAAACCGAGTTGTTGGATTCCATTTGTCTGCCACTTACATTTTTCAGGTCCTTCAGTTTCTGGGCTGTTCTGTTGGCTGGGGAGGCCCGGTTGATTTTCGGTGGATGTGGGACCATGGGTAAGTCCTTTACTTTCCTGAGGCTCACTTCCCTTCTCTAAAAACTGGCGGAATGATGCTCCCTACCTCTCCAGCAGTAATGCCCTTAGCCTGGCATTCAATAAAGAGCAGTAGGTTGTGTTACTATTACATTGTTTTAAAGAGGAACTAGAATGAAACTCCTCATCTGTTACAGGAACAGGAGAAGCATGTATGTGAATGTTTCCTCTTTGAAGGAAAGCGGTCTCTCTTTCTGTGTTATAATATTGTTGTTATTGTCCAACTTGTAAATGCTCTTATCTTCCTCAGTGACAGAAACAGTTCTTGTGATGTCCGTTTTCCTGAGGTGTGGTATGAGTTATGGAGGTGCAGGCTGGAGGCGCACCAGCCCGCAGTCCGCAGAGTGCAGGTCCTGCCCACTCATCTCTTGATTACGTCAGAATATGGCTGCTTTTCAGAGGAGACATCACTCTATCCAGTGAAATGGATCTTTATTTTCACAATCTTTATAGAGATTAGAAAGAGCAGATTTCATTCATCTTTGCCTGGAAAATAACTTTCCATTCAGAACTGTGGTAAGAAGAGAAAAGCAGAGGATGATTTTTTTCTCCTTAATTTGATTATCCCCCAAATTTCTGTGTTGAGGACAACTGTTAGAGGTAAGAGAATGAGTTTTTAGGCCCCTTTTCCTTGTAATTCCATCTTCTGAATAACTCTTATAGCATGTGTAGTCATGAAATAACCAAGAGATTATTTTTACAGCTTTTACTGTAGTGTGTGTAATATATTGCAACTTAATAATGTTAATGCAACTAACTAGTGGTGACAGGGAATATACAGAAAGGAATGGCATGGAAGCATGCCCTATCCCTGATCTTCTGAGGAAAGATGTTTCAGAAAATTCCTTTTTTCAAGTTCGTAGGGATGCTTATGAATATGATGAAATTTGGCATATGGGGAAGGCAAATTTTGTAAGATATTTTGCCCATTTGTGTAAACAATACTTAGAATTGTTAACAATCAAAATGAAATATCTTTTCCCAGCGGGGTTATTCTAACATACTTTTAATTTTGTGGTTTTGTCGAGTGTAGAATTAACTCATGCTGTATAAAGTGAAGCCATGTAAGCTATTGAGGGCAAGGATGCCACCTGGGAAATGTCATGTTCCCAGGGTCTACCACTGTGCCTTGGACTGGGGTGCTTGGTTCTTGCTTGCTTGGTGCTCATCAGAGGGCATTTGTAAAGGGGCATGCTTTTTGATAAAGGTGTTGGGTTTTTGGCAGGAGAGGGAAAAATGTTCCGACAGTGAGTTAAGCCAGCAGTATATATTGGAGGGCCTACCAAATATAGAATATAATCTATTAAACTTACATTTGAAAAATAATGTTATTCAAATGCAGCATCTTCTATAGTACGTTCCCTAGGATATTAAGAAGATGTTACAAGAAAGACAATGTTAGAGTGAAATAAGTTTGGGAAATGTTGATTAACCAAAGTTAAATTGGACTTCTCAGAGCATTTTGCAAATTCCTGAAAGAGCATTTCCCAAATTTATGTTACTGTGGGTTGTCTTCTGCCTCCCCTCACTCCTTTTTTTTCTCCCCAATAAGAGTGCTTGTAGAACTGGTTCTCTGGAAAGACTTTTGGGAAGGCTGGGATTCCATGTAGCAAAGAGTTTTGGAGGAAGGAAACTTCAGGCAAATGTGTCTGGCAAGGGGGAAAGGCATGATGCAAGGTCAGGAGCAGAAAGTCTGTGTTTTCATGGAAGACAGTTTAGACCTCTGAGTTCTTGAGCGGGACTGAGGTAGGAAAAGAAACCTTCACATATCCTTTACTTCACCAGGAACAGCACTTTCTACAGATTCCCTGTTTTCCCACAGGAAAAGATGCCATTCAAGCTCACTAACTATGGTGGACACAGTTTTAGGATCTGGCAACTCACACATGGCCCCTCTGTGTCCTGTCTGCCCACTTGGAGATCCCGTGTACTTCTCCTCCGGCTCTATCGATGGAGACTCTTGGACCGCAGTCATGTTACATCCTCTGAGGATGCTTTCAACATTATTTCAGGAGAGTTCTGTGCTTCACTCTCTTAGTTGTTGGCTCACATATCACTCCCTGTAGAACAAGAGCCTCTGAAATGCAGGGACGGTGTTTCATCGGTCTTTGAATCCCCATAAAAAATAATAAACATTAGCTGGCAGTGGTAAGTGGATGGATGAAAGGGGATACTATATAAGTTTTCTAGGACAGTCATAACAAATTACCACAAACTTGGTGGCTTAAAACAACAGAAGTTTATTGTCTGACAGTTCTAGATACCAGAAATCAGAAATCAAGGTGTTGCAAAATCTGCACACCCCACAGGGGCCCTAAGGGAGAATCTTCCTGGTCTCTTTCAGCTTCAGGAGGCCCCTTCACTTGGGCTGCATAGCTCCAGTCTCTTCTCTTGTCCTCACGTGGCCTTCTACTCTTCTGCGTCTCTGCTGTGTGTGTCTTTTATAAGGACACTCATCTTTGGATTTAGGGCTTACCCAGATAATCCAGGATGATCTAATTTTGAGATTCTTAATTACATTTTGAAAGACACTTTATCCAAACAAGATCACATTCACAGGTTCTGGAACATGGGCACATCTTTTTGGGGACCACCATTCAACTCATTACAGGTACTAAATCAATTTTTCAAGATTGGAGGATACATAAGCCTAGTCCAAGAATGAAGAGCCAGCCATGCATGTACCTGTGAAAATTCAGGGTTGGGTGTTCTAGATCAAGGGGGCCTATATAGGCATGCCATGGTTCCCCAAACTTGTGTGTCTAGAAGTCATCACTTCTTCATTCTACCCATCTTTTCACCAAGTCTGGGTGTGGCCTTAGGATCCTTCCTAACATTAGGCTCTATGAAGCTGCTTCCAACAGACTGGAGTGGATCTGTGATACAAACAAGCAGATTCTCTAAGATGGTAAGTAGAGCACTTTCTGAGAGGTATGAACAGTCAGTCTCATTGAAACATTTCCAATGACCAGTCTCAATGATGTCATAAGAGTCCAAGGAATTCAAGCTTAATGTAAATGGACACAAACATGTTTTATCCAGCAAAACCTGTGCCTCATAGGGAATGCCTAGGGATGAAGTGGAGGTGGTTGTTCATGTTTCTGGTCATTTCTGTCCTTCCTGGCAGGATCTAAAGTGCCTGGCAAGAAGAATCTCGGAGGGAAGAAGTGTCTTTCCTCACACTTCACTTCTAAAACTACAGTAGAAATTGAGACCACTTTGGTTGATGGTGACTGCTTCTTAAAAGACTCAAATTCTGCTATTCATGTGGTTTATAAAGGAGTTGGGCAATATGTTTGGCCTGAAAACATCCTTATTTGTCTTTGCACAAACTTGCTTGCATTTGAAATGCTGTAGAGTGGCAAGCTCTGCTTGACGCATTTGGTTTATCCATCATCAGAAGGTTGTAGACATATTTCTAGACGTATTTATCCCCTTTTGGCTCAGACAGTACTTCCTTTTAGATTAGTGCTTTCATTTCTGGGTATTTCTTGTGTTTCAGCTAGATAGGATGCTATCAGCACATTTTCCCCCTCCCTATAAAATTGGTGATTGTTAAAGGTAGGGGCATGATTTTTTGTTGTTTGCTATCCAAGGTATTCTGTTTGCAAGGCTAAATGTGATGCAAAATACTCTCTGTATCTCCTTCTTAGAATGCACTGCAAATGTTTACCTTTTAAATGGGTAAATGCCTAGTGACCAGGTTTGCTGATAGGATATCAGGCTGCTCAGAAACAACAGCCCCTTAGTTTGTGGGTGTTTTATTGGGTCCCTGCCTTGCATAATATGAACTAACAAAATGGCATCATAAAAATCACAGAATGTTGGAGTTGCAACTGGATCAGTGAGTTCCACCTCTACATCTTACAGATGTGAAAATGGTGGGAACTTCCCATTACCAATTGTTACTCTTTGAGCAGTTAAGTTATGATTTCTCTCATAAAATTGTAGGACTATGAACAAAGGAACCACTGCTGCAAGAGTAATACAATAGAATATTGTTGGCTCAATGCTTACACAGTAAATTGATTTATACACACCCACACACAAACCCACACAGAAATAGAAAATTCACAGGATGAAACAGATTTTCCATACCAAAATGTTCACTGCTATAAGTGCTGTGATATTTTTCAGGAGCCATGATGGTATACCAGCAAAGGGATGATTGTTGCTCTGTCTTTAAGAAAAAAAAAAGTGAGCAATGAGTATATGTAGGTTGACTCTAATTTTTTTAACTTCATGGCAGTTCTTGCTTCCAGCTTAGTTTTTATAGTGATTGTCTTCTTTACTGGTGGAGCTCAGTTGTTTTTCCAGCTCCGTGTTCCTTAGTATGAAAATGCTTCCAAGTTGGAAGAGGCTGTAACAAGTCCCAACAGCGAAACAATCACTTGCTCTGGCCAAGGTAAATTTGCACCGGGTTTGGTGTTACCGCCCATTTCAGAATCATTTATGCTCTTCCTAAAAGTCAATGATGTGAAGTCCCAACTTGGCTTAAATGTGAAAGTATGTTCCTAAATTCAACACACACCTTAGTGGGATGTGTTACAATGGAACCTCAGTAGTGAACCTTTCTTTCCTTCAGCATTTGTGGGCGTAAAAGATGTTTCTGAATGTCTCAGGATAGGATACATGTTTTCATTCTTTTGAAGGGCAAATTTGTTAAAACTATTTCAGTATTAAATATTTGGCCAAAGTTGAAACATTACAACATAAGAATACATAGAGGGAAGTGTTATTTACACTTGGCATTTTGAAGGATTTTCCATTTGATGACATTTTGTTTGGAGCACTTTAGACTGGATGCAGAATAGCACACAACACACACACATAAGTGTAATAATATATAAATGTATATAATAAATACCTTACATGTGTAAGTGACACTTCTATCATTATAACTAGGAGACCTCTCAGAGATTCGATGTTTTTACTTCTAAATAATACCTACCTTGTATATAAATATCTATCTATATATGTCAGAAAGGATAAGATACATGTCATAATTTTAGTACATTCACCCTTTTTTTGGCTTCATGCTACATTCTCTCCACTACTTTGGTTGCCATTCATGCTGTTCAAATATTTCCTGCTTTCCTCCTTCCGAGCATGATGTCTTGGCTTTGCTGCTTTAAAGCCATGTGGCTCTGGGCCTTCTAAAATGGAGAACAAGAAATCAACCTGTCTCAAAAATGCTGAGGGGCCTCATGAAAATGCCTCCTAGGTGTTAGCTAATGTTATCATTATTGTCAGTGAGATTAGCTTTTAATGATAACTGCTAGAATATTAACATAAATACTCTAATGACTAAATTTACTAATCATATGTAGGTGATAGAATATATAATGTATCATGGTAATCACAAATTATGTCACTTTTCACTATTAAACAGCAGCTGCTATTCATTGATTGTCTCTACTTTATCTCTTAGTGCCTTGTAATAAAACATATTAAAAGTCGTATTTCAATTAATCCTCATAGTATCTGTACTATTATTACCCTCATTTTATGGATGAGGAGACTGGAGTTTTGAGAGATTGTATCTTTCTTTCCCTAAGCCATGGTGAGTAAGTGGAAGGTTAAGATTTGACCTTGAGGAGTCAAGAGCTCTGACTTGCAGCCATTACTCTTTCCCTGCCTTCCTACAATGTATTAATATACTAGATAAAGAGTCATAACAGCTTTAATATGTACCACCATGGATAATTCTTCCTGGGCAGAGTGTGTCCTGGCCGTTTCTTCCACCTGCAGCATTTCTGCCCTCAAGAAAGTGCTAAACTAGAAATGCAGGCAATCAATTAATTTCCTGGGAGCTCTGGACCTAACTAGATTTCTCTTACACTGAGTTAGTTCCTCATAGGAGTCTTTGGGTGGGATTCCTTGGTTAGTTTACAAGTGAAATTGACAAATGTGTTAATTTAATCCTTGTTTTTATCACTCATTTAACTGAGCATGAAGTAGGCATTTAATAAACTCTTTTCATTTGCTTATGCATCTTTCCAGAAATAGCCTGTGTGCACACAAGCAAATGTTCCTTCTTTTTTCCCAATTGGAAACATGTTAGACATACTGGAATACACACTGCGTTTTACATTTTGCTTTTACAAAAATTTTCTGCAATTTGCCATTTGTCTTTTTCCATGAAGATAGTTTAAATTTATATTTAATCTTATTTATCTGTCTTTTACTTTATGGTGTCTAGGCTTTTTCTCTTGCTTAGAAAGGGCTCCTATACCCTGTGAGTAAAAAGAAGGGCCCCCATACTTTCTTTGTAAAAATTTTTCACATATCTATATTAATACTTTTTTTTTTTTTTTGAGACCGTGTCCTACTCTGTTGCACAGGCTGGAGAGCAGTGGTGCGATCACAGCTCATTGCAGCCTCCTGCCTCAGCCTCCCAAGTAGTTAGGACTATAGGGCTGCACCACCATGCCCAAACAATTTTTTATTTTATTTAGTATAAATGAGGTCTTGCTATGTTGCCCAGGCTTGCCTGAAACTTCTGGCCTCAAGCAGTCTTCCCACCTTGGCCTCCCAAAGTGCTGGGATTATAGGCGTTAGCTACTGCCCCCAACCCCATCTCTTTTAGCACTTTTATGATTTAATTTTTTTCCATCTAACTCTTTATTAGGAATTTATTTTTGTCATAAAGAGTTAGGTAAGGTTTCACTGTTATTATTTTTCTAAATGAAAGTAAGTTTTCAGTCATTATCGATGGAATAATTCATGTTTCCCCTACTGAATCTAACTGCCACCTTTATCATATACTAACTTTACATGTGTGTGTCAGTCTATTTTGGACTCCCTCATTATTGTTCATGGACTGATCTGTCTTTTTCTTCCTGCATCACTACCAAACTATTTTAATTACCAAAGCTTTAAATATGTTTTAATACAGTACAGCTGGATCATTCACCTCCTGACATGAAATTTAGGTTAGGTAAAGACTTTAGAAGTCATTGAGCAAAATTTTATCTCAATTTTTTTTTTTTTATCAAAAGGTAACTGAGTCCCTCGGAAATAAACAGCTTCCCCCAAGGTCCCATCCCCAGGTCCTAGCAGAGCCAGAAATGAACCTAGGGTATGGGCTGCTGGGGTATATTTTGAACCAGAAGTTGGGGCTTTAAGCCATAGCTCTACTACACTAGGTCTCCAAGCCCTGAAAGCTCCACTGTTTTCACCTTTAAGCAGTACTTACATCACAGGTTGCCCTGGGGAATGCAGGAGCCTCCTGCAGCACCTAACGCAATGTTAGCCACAGAGGGCATCTCAAAAGTATTAGTGGACTGTCAGCCAAGGCCTTCTGAGTCCATTTCAGCAGTGTGTTCCCATTTCGCCACGCTCAAACCTTTCTTACCCATGCCACACCTTACAAATTTGATGGCTTAAAGATACTTTAGAACAGCCTTTCCTAAAAATATTCTGAAGGATATTATTATGTGTTCTTAGAAAAGAACGGGTTCAGTGGGAAAAAATAGATGTGGGGAAAGGTAAGTTAAATCAATTTAAAGATGATCTTTGCTTTGGGACTGTTCAGAATCTTTAGTATGCTAATGTCTACCATAAACCACTAGAGCCCGTAGGGTTTCCCAAGTCTGCTCCATCATGGCACACACCCTGCTTCCACACCCCTACTTAACTTTTGCACAACACTCAGAAAAATTTCAAAGAACAAATACTGTTTATTTTAGAGTAGTATTTTTCAGTTGAGAAAACATTTCTTCTTCTTTTTTTCCAAATAAACAACCTTGTAGACACCTAGTATTGTTTTATGTAATAATTACTACGTTACTTAATTAGTGACAAACATAAGATTAAGCATGTTTATAGCTCTTATAGAACTATGCAGCCAAATCAAGATTATGTACTAAATGAAAATACAATGTCAAAGTTAATAAAATCTAAATTAATGATATTAATTTAATATGGAGAAGGATAGTGTTTTCCACGCATTAATTTACACTGATATGAATGTGGTACAAACTGGTACGGCTGAGGTGCTAGTTCAGGAGGCCTGAACTAGTGGTATGTTGTGTGAAGATCCAGTTTCCTCACTGATTGCTGTTTTTATTTATAGTGCTGATGAACCCCTGGTTTTCATGGTCAGCATGATGTCCTGTGGTTGAGACTTGGAGGGAATGTATCATAGAAACAAGAAGTTCTGTGCTTTTTTCCATTTCACTCCAAAGCAATCTTAAGTGCAAACACAAAGGCTATATTGAAATCTATTAGCAAAGAGAGATTTACCTGATCCAGATTTATAAGAGTTATTTACATGATCCAGGATAAATTCATTTTAACTTTTGAGATAATCATAGAAAAGAAAAGATGACATAGAAAAGAAAAGAACAAACAACATAAAAACGCTCTTATAGCAAACTTCTGGATCCTTAAACACAAGTCCCCATCCTCCAGGAGTATTTGAGAGACACGACTCTAAAACATGGGTTTAACCCTAACAAATACAGTGCCTAATTTGTTAGTCATTTACAAATACTTTAGGCATATCTCACTGGAGGTTATTTGTTTAGATTTATTAAAAAGCATTGACCTAAAGATCACAAAATTATTACTTAGTACTAAATTATCTGTGATTTAAGTTCTGGAGCTTCAGTGATAGTTTAGAAAATTCATGGCATATCTAAGTGGGATCAATATTTAAAAATTTTATGTTAAAACACAATTTCGTGCTTACGTTTAATGTGCTTACCTGAAGGGAAAGCACAATATGAATGATACATGGTATTTTCTTAAACTTATTTTTTTCGGTAATAGCAAATGTTTTGAAGATGGGCTTTTTAAATGTTAGGAGGTACTAAGATTGATAGCTTTGCAAATTGGTTTTAAGTATTTTGAATTTATAACTATCATCATGTTGCAAAATAACATTGACTTTGGAATGGCTTACTTCCTTTTGTAGTAATTCAAAAATATTATGACAGCTATAGTTTTATAGTGAGCATAAAAATCAGTGAGGTAAGTTCAGTGAGGTAAGGTTAGTGTTGGAAGTTTTATTAACGAAAACTTTAAGTATTAACACATGAGTTACAATTCCCATGTGTTTTCAGAAATTTGCTGGAACTGAACTGAACATTAAATTTTGAACTTTGGACTAGTCACTTAAAACCACCTAATTTTAGTGTAAGAAGTAGCCAAAAACTTAAGTATGAAAACAGGTTTATAAAGTTGGCTGAATTATTAACTCACATATGATATGAATTCTCCCATGTAGGTGATACAAAGCACTCTCAGCCCAGCATTGTTTTCTTCAAGTAGGTGGCATGTGGGACTTGGGTATAATTTTTTGACAGGTAGGCATGACAAATGCATTTTTACAACCTGAAAATCTCGACTGTGTTATTAACAAGTTGGTGATTGTAACTTAACTTTTATAAGCACAGCTCAAATGATATATGTGGTTATATGATAGTAAATATCCCTGAATTCTATTTTTTGAATTCAAATTATGTGAGAACAGACAACCTAAGACAAACGTGTACTGTAAATTATGAAGCACTTTATTATACAATCATTATTGTTTTTCTTTGTGCTATCTAAATGTTTTTAAATATAATATAGGTTTTTTTTCTCTTGTCAAGTGTGTAAATCTTTGACTGCTAAATGACGTCAGCACACAGAAGTGGGATTATATAGTCCTTTATCTCTGATTCAGTATTACTCTACTAACTGTAGACATCAACAGGAGGATAAATACATCATTGACGTTAACTAGATGCCTTGAAAGGCCAAAGGCTCAATTGAAATGACCAAATCTCTTGTTATCCATGACTGTGAGAAGAGACCTTACAACAAAAGACCTAAAAGCAGGGGCCCTTTTAGGAAAGGGATTTCTCTCAGTTTTCAACCATGTCGATGTCCTCTCCTTACATATTTTTGTTAATTTGGTCTCAGAGAGCTGCATCGAAATGGGAGTGAATCTGTAAATGTGCAGAAGGTGTCCTACCTGGTCATTAGGGGAAATGTTGGTGTAATTACAGGACTGCCCATCCACATGTAGATCAGACTCCAGTCCAGCTTCTGTTGTGTTGGGAGCTTCCAAATCATATAGCCATTTGCTTTTCATACGTTTGCTAGCCATCTCAAACTACATATGCCTAATCCTAAACTCTTGATTTCCTTTCCTCAAGTCCAGTTCTCCCCAGTCTTCCACAGCACAGGCAATAATTCCACTATCTACTGAGTTTTTCCAGCTAGCAACCCAGGAGTCTTCTTTGATGTCTTCCTTCCTTTCATCCCTACACATGCAAATCCTCAGTTCTGCCAGCTGTCTTCTGACTGTATCTCAAAATGCATCACAAACACAGCCACCTGCCCCCTCTCCACCACCTCCATCCTAGTTGTGACAGCCACTTTCTCCCTTCTGGCTCACTGCAGCAGCTCCTTACCTGTCCCCAGCCTCCATTCCTGTCCCCTAGTGCCTGTTTTCCATAGAACACCCAGAACGAATTTTCAAGAAAAATTGCATTAAATTGTCCTATCCTTGACCAATAGTAAGACTCTATTGGTCTTTAATACAACTTCCTTGCTTTCTGGCTCAACAAGGCATTCTGAACTCACCTGCACATCCTGCCTTAGACCTAAAATCAATCATTTCAACAATGAAAGTGGATTTGTTTTAGTGAAAAATGGTTTAGAGATCACAATTTGGGCACTTTGGGTGGGTTCTCATTGCTACTTAGGTGGTCAGTTTTTTTTCTAGGTCTAAAGTGGACAAAGCTAGAAATAAAAAAAAGAAGAAGGGTTGGGAGGGCCAGTGAGCATTGAAAAATTACCTATTGGGCACAATGTTCACTATTTGGGTGATGCGTACACTAGAAGACCCAAACTTCACCATTACATAACAAACCCAGATCTAAAAAAAAAAAAAAAAAAAGAAAATACGAAAATATATCAGGTATTCATAATATTTCCAATTTGAATTTAGTATTACAAGGCTTTTATTTAAATATTTAAGTTCTTAGAGTTTATATCTGTATTACTCCACTCTTATGCTAAAACTTATATTTATTAAATGATATTGACATAATACTTATTTGTTCTGCCTCCACCACCTCCAACCTTACAACTGTATGTTTCAATAAATCACAAACCTGTCTTGTTAAAAGGCTATATCCCTAACACTAGAATGTTGCCTGGCACAAAATTGATTCTTCATATTTATTGAATGAATGAAAAATGACTCTGGTTACTGCTTATAAAAAGGTTAACTACAGACAGGAGAGAAATCTGAAATTAAAATAGCTGCAGAAGTTAAAGAGCAGGAGGATGTAACCAAGCATAGGGTAAGAGATGGGCACACCCTCATCCATAGAGCCAGTTTTTGATGATGCAGCTGCTGAAGGACATTTTTTTCTGAAAGGCAACTTTTGCTATAATTAGAGATTGACGTGAAAGAGTTTTTGAAAGCAGTGATTATTCTGAGTTCTTCTTTCATCAAGAATCCAGAAAGATTCATGCTAGCTGAATTACCAGCCATCAAGGTCATTGATGATTATTCGTCAAAAATTTTCTTTTGTAGAGGTCAGTAGCCCCTGATGGTCACAGAAGGGAAGAAGGCAGGACTCCTGCCCCACCACCTGGCCTCCGTGTAGTACATCACAGCTGTACAACTTCCCTGAGCACTCCTTGAAGTTCCAGCTCTTTGTTTTTCTGCAACTTCATGCCCATGAAAGTTTCTCTCTAAGTCAGTGTGATGCTATGTCTTGTGACAGGGCTCAGCCAACCTTCTGTTTGCTGTTGGGCCAAAATCCTCCCTGAATCATCAATAAGCAAGGGAGATTGAAATTCTAAGCCTAGGTAGGATTCCATTCCAAGGGTTGAAGCTTTTGGGCTTACTGGAGTCATAGACCTTCACTGTCCAATATGGTAGCCATGAGCCACATGTGGCTATTGAGCACCTGAAATATGGCTAATCCTCATTGAGATGTGCTAAAAGTATAAAAAAAAAAGCTAGATTTTGAAGACAATACAAAAAATGTAGAGTATCTCAATATTTTTCATATTGATTACAGGTTAAGTAATAATATTTTAGATACAATAGATTAAATATTTTATTAAAATTAATTTCAATGTTTCTTTTTACTTTTTAAATGTGGCTATTAAAAAATGTAAAAGTACAGATGTGGCTTGCTTCATAATTATTTTGTACACACAGTCTTAAACCTTGCTCTTGGAAGAGTGGACATGCCTGTGCAACATTTCTAGCCAATGCACAGATCTCAAATACCATTCACTTCGCCAGGGAGAAATCACTCCTCACATCAATTATGTTAATCGACAATTTTCAGTTGTCCATCAAATATAAAGAATATTGAGGTATTTTTGGTAGCTGACTCTGGAATGTTAGCTTTTAATTAAAGTCTTTCATAGCTAATTAACTAACTCTGGAAGACTTATTCCCAGTTGGGTAATACACCCATCCGTCCACCCACCCACACAACCCTCCACACTGCACACATACCATAGAGTGTATGCTGAAATATTTTTAAGTAAATGTCAAACAATATAACGCCTCAGTACATGTGAGAGCACAAAACCTTATTTGCTGGTTCTCCACTCTTCCTGAGGGCTGTTGATCAGCAACCTTTATTGCATTCCTGCAGTATATAAATCACTGAATTAGAGGCTGTGGAAAGTAGAATAATAAAGTATAATAACAATAGCAAAAATTTATTGAGTGTTTCTAGGTACCAGGTACCATGCTAAGTGCTTTACATGTGTTATTTAATTTAATACTCAAAATAACTCAATGAAGGATGTACTGTTATTATCTCCATTTTCCTTGTAATACCTTAGAAATGTTCATGACATTTGAAAGGCCATTGTTATGAGTTAGTTGAACATACATATTTGCATTGCGGAGGATGTTGCAAAACATACCCACCTGAGCCACTTGTCTATCCAAACTGAAACTCAAGTTGATGAGCTTAAGGGGCTCTTTCCTCTTCAGTCTGTCTTTCTCTGTCTTCTTCCCAAGGCTTTGATCTTTAACCCCCGTGTCTACTCCCCCAGGGTTCTACTGCTTCTTCCTCTTAGTTCTGTCTTTGGCCCTGTGTCATTTTTTTCCGCCTTCTTTGGATTTGGGATGAAAGGAGAAGGGAAGTTGAAGATCCTATATATAGAAAGAGTGAAAGGAAGTACCATAGACCTAATTCTTTAGATTCATGACAATCTCTAAGACAAAAAAACAGTTTTAGTTTTAAGGTGCCTACTTTGCAGCAAAATTATAGGAGTTTATTATAATAGTTTCTAAGCTATTTAACCCATCATACTGTAAGTCCAACCTGTTTTAAGGATTGAGGACTTGGGGGAGAACCTGTTTCTCACAGTCACTTGAGGATCCAGAGTTGGGGAGGTTCTGCCATCTTGTATCTCCACCATCTGGAAAGTGTAGCCTCTACGATCTCTGAGGAAGAAAAGGAGTGTGGTATGGAACAGACGGGAAGTGATGTACCTGACTTCTGCTTACATTTCCTGAAGAAAACACAAGGTTTCATCTTCCCAAAAGGTGCCTGAGAAGTGTGATCTTTCTTGTGTTCAGGAGGAAAGGAGAGTTGGATGTGAGTGAGAACTAGTTGTTACTACTAAGCAAGTTTTAGATTTTAGGTTATTTTTAGTGTTTGTGTCTTTGGAGGCTGTGTACATTATGCATACTTCCAACTTTGAAACTGTCTCCCGTTTGAATGATTGCAAGTTGAAATGAATTCAAATATACCCTTAACTCAAGTCTACGATTAGGAAAAACAAACAAACGAAGCCTAGAATGTGAAATAAAACTATATTGGGAGCTTTTGTGAGTGTTGGCCAGTTTCATTTTCTTTTAAAATTTTTCTTTGTGATAGCCTGTTTATTCAATTCTTGAAGCATTGGCAAGCAAGTAGTATTTAATCTGTGATAATTTTCAAGTGGCCCCTTTTTCTCCCTCAAGTGTTTTTTTCTTTCAAGTGTTGCAGTAGTCATTTTAAGATTGAAATGAACCGTTTGATTTTTAGAAATTATTTATGGCACATCAAGTAGCACTTAGTGTTTTGTCACAACATTGAAACCGTTTCTGAAGGTGCACATAAAATATGGCAGAAAGGTCGAATGTCTTATGTATAGAACTTCTAGAAACATACCTCACCATTGGAACTGGTTATAATTCCTGGGTGCTGACATGAAGATTAATAATACTTACCTCTGATTTTGGCAACGTTTTGCCAATTTCATTGCCATGGTTCTTTTCTTTCAAGCTATTACCTGGAACTGAAGTGATAACAAATGTTTTATGTTTTATACTGCCAGATAAAAGGTTAAATTTTCATATGTCACATGCTCTTACACACACACACACACACACACACACAAATGGATCAAAAGGAGATGAGCAATTCTCCTAAAATGGAAAGATTGTTCTAGTTTTAACATTAGATGACTAGTTCCCATGTGGTTAAGTCATATGTAAAAATTGGAAATTCAACCTTCTGGGTCTTTGTGCACTGACTGTATCATACAGTTCTAATTTTCTTTTGTTTTTCTGGGAAACGATGGTGCTCTTTGCTTTGCCAAGTTTTATTATTGAGTCAACTGCCAAAGTTTAAGATAGAGAGTCAAGGGCCCTTAAAATTATTTGGTGTTGAGTGAAGAGGCAGAGAAAGGTATTCCATATACCTAAACATTTTAACTTTATGTCTCTACCTGATGTTGGAGTATAATCTAGACTTCAGGCTTTTCTGATTCTGTTTTAAGTGATGTACTCTGTTGAGTGGAGTCAGAATATTAGTGACGGGAACTTTAATTTCAGTCATTGATACCTAATTTGGAACTAGATATTCTAATTTTTAATAGAATGCATTTTTTCTTGCCTTATCTTCCCTGTATTTAAACTTCGGTGCATCCAAAGGCTTGTGTGCCTGCTTGTGGTTTTGCACCATCTGGAATTTCATATTTGACTTTAGAGATGATGTCATACTCGCTTACTGCACACTGGGCCAATGTTGCTTGTGAATTGCCTGTGGTTCATGTCAAAGTTTCATCTTAAAAAAAAAAAAAAAAAGAAGACCCTGAAGCCCATTTCTAGTGCAAAGCTTTAAAGATAGAGTGAAGGTGATTGAAAGGCACGACCCAAATTCCTTTGAAGTTAAGCACACACTTTCCAGTGCATGGAAAATAAACCCCCAAACAGAAGACCTCAGCTGGCACAGGCTCCCTCCTGCCGTGTTGAATTTGGGTGTTTGAGTAACGTGCTGATCACAACCGTCCTTGCTCTCCATTTTGTTCCTGGAGAAATATTCTCACGGCTAGGGTTTTTTTTTATCTCTTCTGGGCTTGGGAAGATGCAACAGGGCACTGATAGATCACACATGGCGAGAAGGTGCTATAAATGTTAAGCCTTAAAGTCTAGATTATATTCCAACATCAGATAGAGACATAAAAGTTAAAATGTTTGGGTATATGGAATATTTTTCTCTGCCTCTTCACTCAACACCAAATAATTTTAAGAGCCCTTGACTCTCTCTCTCATGATTACAGAGTGTCTTTTTCTAAACTCTCTCCAGCACCACTCATTACCTCCCATATTGTAATTTATTTATATCACAGTTTGGATATTAGGCATTTCCTTTAGTCCAGATATAGACCATCCAGCTTTGATAGGTAGGATGCAGGGCAAATGGGACCTCAGTCATGTGTTTCTTCTCAGAATCACGCTGAGTCCTGGTAAACCCATGTGCGAATATCTACAATTGATTGTAACCCCTTTATAACCACTGCTATAATCCAGAGTGTTCAGCATGTTCTGCCAATTTTCCAATAATCCACCAAATGCCTATGTTTGTGCATAAACTCAAAAATCATATTTTTTCACCAGATATAATGAAAACCCAAAGAGGAGAGTGCTGTTATGCCAGGTTGGTAGATGAAGGTAACTTTAAACAAAAATGGGCCACATGAGAATCTGTGGCCCATCTTTAGGGCATTATCTTTAGTGCACCTGTCATGAATTTTCATTTAGGAAGAGGAAGATCCCCAGGACATGAGTACCCCTCCACCTTCCCAGGCCCTATATCTTTCTGGCTATTATGTGAGAAGAGGCACAGCTATCAGCTATTTGAAGAATCTGCTGTTCTCCTCCCCAGTCACAGAATGTCCACCCTCTCTTGTAATGCAGTCAGGGCCATTAGGGCTTGGGGGCTCCACACATCTGTGACCACCCCTTCCCCTACTGGGACCTCCCAGCTTCATCCTTCTCACTGGAGCAGAAACTGGAAAAACTCTCTACTCCCCCCACTTCCCTGTCACCTTTGACCTTTAGAAACACAACTTAGGCACCCCTTTCTTGGCAAGGAGCAACAAAAGGATATTCTACTCCAATAATTTTTCTTTATCGCTAATATCATCATCCTTCCCTGACACATTCTACCAAAAACGGATTCCTGCTTTTAAAAATCCTAAGATGTCAGGTATGATCTGTTCACACCTCTTGGTTTTATAGATGGAGAAACTGAGGCTGAAAGGCTGGGGAGGGGAAATGAGAGTTATCTGTCCTGATCCTCTCAGGCAGATAAAAGCAGAACCAGTCCTAAAAACCTAAGTGTCCTCTTTCTATTGTTCCTATTGGCTTTTTTTTTCTTTTAAATGCCACCCTCTGCTGCCCTGTACTTTTTTTTTTTTTTAATTTTTAAATTTCAGTATCTTTAGAGGTATAGGTAGTTTTTGGTTACATGAGTACATCGTATAGCAGTGAAGTCTGGGATTTTAGTGTACCCATCACCTGAGTAGTGTACCTTGCACCCAGTAGGTAGTTTTTTATTCCTCATCCTCCTCACACGTTCCTGCTTCTAAGTCTCCAATGTCCATTATACCACTTCACATGCCTCTGTGTATCCAGAACTTAGTTCCCACTTACAAGTGAGAACATGCAGTACCTAGAACTTAGTTCCCACTTACAAGTGAGAACATGCAGTATTTGGTTTTCCATTCCTGAGTTACTTCACTTAGAATGATGGCCTGCAGTTCCATCCAGGTTGCTGCAGAAGACATTATTTCATTCTTATCATATATATATCTTATATATTATCATACTTTATCTACTCTTATCTACTTATTCTTTGACAGGCACATAGGTTGATTCCATATATTTGCAATTGTGAATTGTGCTGTGATAAACATACACATGTAAGTATCTGTATGATGCAATGACTTCTTTCCTTTTGGGTAGATACCCAGTAGTGGGATGGAATAGTAGATTGACTTTTAGTTATTTGAGAAATCTCCATGTTGTTTTCCATAGAGGTTTTACTAATTTACATTCCCACCAGCAGTGTATAAGCATTCCCTTTCCACCACATCCAAGCCAACATCTATTGTTTTTTGACTTTTTAACAATAGCAATTCTGGCTGGGATAAGGTGGTATTCTCACTGTGGTTTTGATTTGCATTTCCCTGATGATTAGTGATGTTAAGCATTTTTCGTATGTTTGTTGGGTATTTGTATATCTTCTATTGGTTTCTTATGGCATTCTTGTATCATTTTTGTTTTTGATTTCTTTATTCTTTTTTTTTCTTTCCATTCAAATTTTACTTGCCTACAGGATAAGGAAGCAAAATGTTTGAAAATTTTTGTTATGAGATGCAGCAATCCTCTACTTCCCCTGTCCATTTTTTTTCCCTAAGACAAATCGTTTTAACTCTTCTTGTTCAGTTATTTTGATATCTCTAAATAACCTACTTGCTTCTGTGCTTCCTGATTGCTGGTGTAGCTACTATCTGTTGACTTCCTGCTATGGAGGGTGAAGATTAAGTCCTTCCATCACCCCAATACCTCATCACCTCAATACCTCATCGCCCATAGGAACCTTATCCAATCCCCACTTCATTCTCCCAGTTGTGTTATAAGGTAATTTAGTTCCCAGGTTGGTGTTTTGTTTTGTTTTGACCTCTGTCTTTCATGAAAGGCATTGTTGTAAGATATTTGTTACTTCTTAGTTATGTATTCATATATTTTTCAAATTTATTGAAATACAAATTATAACTGTATATCAAAGTATAAATTATTAAATTGTACAGTTCAAAGAGTTTTGACAATGTTGTACACCAGGCAACTGTTCTCCACTCTCCCTAATCAATTTAGAGAATAAAAAATACCCTCCTGTCCCTTTATAATCAGCCCTTCCCACCTTCTACCCCAGGCAACTGTTGCTCTCATTTCTGTCACCTCCTAGATTATTTTCACCTCTTTTAGAATTTCACAGAAATGGAAACACAGTCATGCCATAAATCCTCTAGATTCTTTCACTCAGGATGCTTTTGAGGTTCACCTATGTTATTGTGTATATCTGCAGGTCACTCCTTTTTAGGGATAGATAATATTCCATATAAATACACCACCATTTTATTTATCCATTCATTTACTGATAGACATTTGTGTTGTTTCCTGTGTGATCCATTATGAACAATGTTGCTGTGGGCATCTCTATAAAAATCATTTTGTGGACGTGTCTCTTACACTGTCTATATCAGCAGTCCCCAACCTTTTTGGCACCAGTGACCGGTTTTGTGGAAGACAGTTTTTCCACAGATGAAGAGGTGTGGGGTATGGGGGATGGTTTAGGAATGAAACTGTTCCACCTCAGATCATCAGGCATTAGACTGTCATAGGAGAGTGAACCCTATTGTGAACTGCACATGTGAGGGATCTAGGTTCATTAGATTCTATGAAAATCTAATGTCACTGTTGATCTGGCAGGAGGCAGAGCTCAGGTGGTAATGCTCGACCGACACTCACCTCCTGCTGTGTGGCCTGGTTCCTAACAGGCCCTGGACCGGGACTGGTCTGAGGGTTGGGGACCCCTGTTCTATATGATCTTATGTAATTTTGATTTGTTGTAGTAAACTTAACATATTCCTTTCCCACATCAAGGGGACTGACAAAGAGTTACTTCATACATCCTTTGCCAAAGGGATCAGGACTGATCCTTGAAGAGTTGGTTCCTGGATGGTTCTAACCCTGGCTTTGACATAAAATCACATGTTAAGGTGTCTTTAATGATCCAGAAAAAATAAATCATGATGGTTGTCTGAGTTCATTCAGGCTGCTAGAACAAAGCACCAAGACTGGGTGGCTTATAAACAACAGAAATTTATGTCTTACAGTTGCAGAGGCTGGAAAGTCCAAAATCAAGGCATCAGCAGATTTCTTGGCTGATGAGAGATCAATCGATGCTTCATATATGGTGCCATCATGCTGTGTTCTCACATGGTGGAAGGGGTGAATGAATTCCTTTGGGCTTCTTTTATATAGCAATTAGTCCCATTCATGAGGCACTTTGCCGTCATGACCTGATCACCTCCTAAAGGCCCCACCTTTTAATATTATTGTATTGGGGATTTGATTTCAATTTACGAATTTTGAGCAACACATTCAGACCATAACAGTAGTATCTGCTGAAGTGGCAGCAAAATTATTGTGGCAAAGGATCCTAATCTTTATATATATATATATATATCGAATAAAAAAAGTAAATGCCTTGGGAGTAACTTATTGAATGTCATTGTTTAGCTGAGAACAAGACTCTTGGAAATCTCATAGTCTGTCATTGTCAATAATTAAGGACAATAATCCTTCAAATAAAGTGTTTGTCACAGTTGCATTTTAAGACTGGATTAGTGTACATTTATAAACGTGGTTGCAAATATGGTGTTGTATATCAAAAAAGTGCAATTTTAAAATGCTACAGAAAATTAACTCAAAATGATATTCTGATGGTCTTCATATTCTTTTTGTTGTCTCATTTTTTTTTTACCACCCCAGTGATATTTTTCTATGATCTAGTCTGAGTAGTCTAGAAATAGACCTTTCTTTGCACATGGGCTTCAGAATGTTAAATTAGAAAAAATAAAACATATTTTCTTTTTTATTAACAACACTTGAAAAGCAGGAATTATAATTTTTTTAAACTTTAGAGCTGAGTTACAAAGAGGAATTTTTTTTTTGTATGCTTTGTCTTTTTTTTTTCTTTAAAAGTCTTTGGAAAGCAGTCTTTCATGAGGCTGGAGAATGGTGTTTCATTCCTATCTTATTTTCTTCCTCCAGCAGCATGAGTGTCCTCTTGGCAACATGTATTTTTCTAATTTAGGAGTGTTTCTCTACATGTCAATCTTGTTCCTCCGGATGTCCATGGCATGGCTCATTGTGTTCTCCGTATTTCAGGGCGATGCTGCAAAACTTGAGCAGTATTTTATCCTCCCCGGACTCTCAGAGAGACATGGGAGTATTGATGTGCTTTGTTTCCAAGCTTAAACAAACATGTTGTAGTAGGGGAACAAACATAGACACCTACTACTATTTCATAATGTCTTATTTCATAGAAGTCTTATTTTTTTTTAAAGTATCACTATTGAGATGTGCACACAATAGGGCTTTAAGAAGGATGTAGGCTGTTAAAATTCAGGGCAGTAAGGTGCCATGAGCAGTGGTTCCATTGTGCCTTGCTCAGTAAACATGCTGCTGCCCTGCCTCCTCAAAGGGCACAATTGATGGTTATTGATGACCTTTCTGTAAAACCACATCCTTCTGTCGTTTTCCTGGTTTCAGGTAGATGCGCTGAGATTACGACTGGAAGAAAAAGAATCTTTCCTCAATAAAAAAACAAAACAGCTGCAGGACCTCACAGAAGAGAAGGGGACACTGGCCGGTGAGATTCGTGACATGAAAGATATGTTAGAAGTGAAGGAAAGAAAAATCAATGTTCTTCAGAAAAAGGTGAGTAGCTGACATAAGCCCTTCAAGTGGGGTATCATCCATGTTTCGTCATTTTAGAAAAATTTTGAGCACATGGAAAATAAGTGATCTTTTATGAATCTTAGATTAGGAAGTATAGGCTGATTTTCATACTGATATTTCACTTACTGGTAGTTGTATCATGTCAATATTAGCATTGCTTGATGAATTTTCTATTTGATTACCTGGAAACTAAATAGTGATGATTATTTTTTATTCGCCAGCTTAAACATAGAGAGAATTGTACAAATTTAGATACAAATCTAAAATAACCAAAGGTCCCAAAAGTTAATTTTTTCTTCCTTACTGAGAGTTAGCAATGTATTTGTGGGTCCTGAATGTATTTTAGATACATTTGATATTCACATAAACTGTGGTAGATCCTATTCTGCGAAGCCCACATAGATTTTTGGGAGGCAGGGGTAATGTTTTACACCCATTACTTAATTGGAATCAATGGAAAGAATGTATAATAATTCCCAGCCACAGTGATGCAACACAGAAGATGCTCGACCTTGTTAGGGCTCTTCCCTCCTTCCTTTAGCAGCTCGATTTCTCCCTTATAGGGGACCTTGATTTTGTGATAGCATCCCTATTTTCTTTTGGAGAATTCCTATTTGCTACTGTATATAGTTTTAGTGGGACCCTTGAGTATCCTGCCTTCTCTTAGTAAAAGGGTGGGTGAGAAGAGAAACCAATGGCTGCTCTTTTACAAAAAAAAAATAAAATGTGCTGGGAAGATGCAAGGCTCTCAGATGAACATGGGGCCAGAGTGAAAACTAGGTGGAAATCATTGGTGGGCTGCAGGGGCCTCTGGCCTGGATGCTGCCATCCACAGGCATATTGTCAGGTGCTCTGCTGCAGCAAATGGAACTAACTGTCCCCTGCTCTATGTGTCACCTGCCATCATCATTTCTCACCTGGCGTTGATCTACAGCGTTCCAGATGTTTTTCTTGTCATGTTTCCTACAGCCTATTCTTAACACAGAAACTGGATTAATCCTTATAATGCATAAGACAGTTCATGTCACTCTCTGATAAAAACTCTCCAGTCACAACCAATTACATAATTTTGGGGGTCCATTGCATAATGTAAACATGATGCCCCTGTCCCCAAATTGAGAATTTCAGGATGGTAACCTCAGAGCATTAAACCAAGCATAGGGACCTGTGCAGCTGCACAGGTCAGAGGTCCATGGAGCTGTCTCCACCTCCATTGGCTTCCATTGTCACTCAGAGTAACAGTGGAAGGCCCAGGACACCCTGCAGGACACCCTCTGGCCAGTCTGGCCTCCTGTCTCACTGCCTTCCCCTTTGCTCACACTGCATCAGTCACTGTGGCCTTTGTGTTCTTCTGCAGACACGTGAGGCAAGCTCTCTTGGTACCTGACATTTACTGTAGCCTTTACGGGGACACTCTCATTCTGAGCCCGTGCTGCCCATTGTGGTAGTCACGAGCCACATGTAGCGATTAAGGCTTGACTGAGATGTGCTGCAAGTGTGAAGTGCACATCAGATTTGGAAGACTTATTACGAAAAAAATGGAAGCTCTCTCGTGAATCATTTTTTAGTTTGATTATATGTTGAAATGAAAATATTTTGGACATATTGGGTAAATGAAAATGAATTTCACCTGTTTCTTTTTATTTTTTTAATATAATTACTAGAAAGCTTAAAATTACCTATGTGACTCACATTATGTTCCTATTGACAGAACTGCTCGAAATAGCCACATGGCTCATGCCTTTGCTTCTTTCAGGTCTCTGTTCAAATAGTGCTTTGTTACAGGCTTTTTTTGTCCATCCTGCATAAAATCGCATGACCACCCACATTCCTGCCCACTGTCTTCTCTCATCCAGTTTTATTTTTTTAATTAGAACTTTTAACCATCTGACAAATGTGTTTGTATGTGTATATATATTTTTAAAATTTATATAATATAAACAAATATATATTTAAATATATATATTGTTCATTCATATTACTAGAATATAAATTCCAAAAAGGCAGACTTTTCTCCCATATCTTTAGTACCCAAAAGATACTAAATGCTTAATAAATATTTGTTGAATGAATGGATAAATGAACTTGCTCCAGAGTTAAAGTCTTGGGTAGGAGCATTTGATTGGCCAAGGTTATATTACCTGCTCACCCCCTACTGCCAGGAGCACTTGTTCTTGTGAATTTGATTTAAGGACCGAGCTATGCAAAGATGACAACAATAGCTGGCATTCGTTTGTTTCGGTGCAGAGGCTGTGATTAGATTATCAATGCATTCTGATATCTATTAGGATATTCCCCATGCTTTTGACTTTTCATAAGTGAGTTCTCTAATCTTTCTTAAACTCTGAGAGCCAGTGAGTCTCTTCCTGTTCCGTTATGGTCAGCCAGAGCCTAAATGGTACATTCATGTACAGAATAGTGTCTGTCACATTTTAAAAACAAAGCTAGATTCAAACCAAATTATAGAGGCTTTACCAAAGAGTTAAAAGTAGAGACACCGCATTTGTTAGAAACTCTCAGGATATTGGTGATTTGATGAATCATATTATTAATTCATTTCTGTAGAGCTCTTCATGGACAAGGTCCTGGTCATTGGATCCTCCTCTTGTAGCACTAGCTAATAGACACAGAAATTTAGAAGAGAGCTGAGCAGAGATTACTAAGGACCCTTGAATCAAAGGGGCTGTCTATGGTACGTGGGAATAACAGAGAGATGGTTGTAGTAGCCTGTCTTGGAGCATGTTCTAAGGATTCAAAAGAAGATTTTTCATTTAAAATCTCCAGCTGCAAATAATAACAAAAGCTGACATTTATTGAACTTACTTATATTGAACACTGTGTGCTGACTACTCTGTTTACTCATGTAAATAGTGCTTGTTACATGTACTGTTTACTTACTCTTGACCACTATCTAGTGAGATGGGCACAATTATTAATCTAAGGAATTGTGGAATATTGAGGCTTATGGTAAGCTTGCCCAAGGTCACATAGCCTAGATAAAAGTGTTTTTTGTCTTTAGGAATATATAATAAAATAATTAATGTAAATTAAGAGAATAAGCCTTTTTTTTTATTCCACTTTTTAGGATAATGACACCAGGTGTGAGAGTGAATCAAGGAAAAATATCACACTTGTTCATTTTGTCAGAAGTTGAGACTAAGTGCGCTCATTCTTGAGGAATAAATGACAACAGTTTTCTCAGTGAATATTTTGGGATGGCACTTCCAATGCATAAGTGGCAAATGACCACTTTTGCCAATGCAAATGTTTTGCAGAATTTTAAACTTTCCTCCACAGCCAAACTCAAAGGTTTGGGAACCAGTTTTGAAGTTCTAGAACAAAACCAGTTGTATATTATGGCTCCTTTTGGCAACATGATTATGATATCACTTGTTTAGGTCATGTAAATAATGGCTTTGGAAATGTTTCATGTTTATTTGGAGAGGTTGCTCAGCTTCAGGTTTTTAAACCAAGTTTACCAATACATTTGGGGAGGAAATAAAGCCACTGGCAACATAGCAAAGCCACAGGAGCTCTATTATACCTGCAATGTGAAAGGGAAATAATCCCTAGAGAAGTGATGCATATGATTTAGAAGCTGACTCAAAATGTAGAAATAATACAAAAACGAATGGGCCAATGAAACATTGTCTTTAAGTCTGGAGACTCCTTGGAGTTTACACTACATTCAGCATAATTGGATGTTTTAGGGCAGGCTTGGATTGGAATAGCATAAGCTTTGGATTAGGGTGTGTTGGCATGTGAGAATAATAAGCTCATGTCAATGTCAGACATGCAGTATTACTTAATATTTCTTTCTCATAGACTCTTTTGCAACCCTGTTTTGATGCCAGTAGAACTAGGTATGCTCCTTTCCTGGCCATATTTACCCTGGCAAAGCTAGGCTTGCATTTCGTATCTGTCAGCTTTGCCTTCAGAGCTCTGGGTCTCAGAAGTCTTGTGTGCTCCATAAGCCATGTAGACAGGCATGGACATGATGCTCTCAGCATTTCATCACTTGAAGAAGGAAGTGAGACTGAATAAACAGAAAACCCCAGGTGGAGGAGCATCTCTGATGAAGCTTTTGTAGGAAGACAGAGATCAACTAGAGTGGATTTTTGGCCCCACCAACATACTTTTGGCTGTACTCTGTAATTCCAAGACATGGAGTTCTCTTAGCAGGGGACAAAAATGCACATATATGAAAAGTGTTTAGTGAAATATTCCCATGGGGCTATGACACCGAAATCAGAAGAGCGGTATGGTTTCCATGCTGCAGCCATAGTTTTCTGTTTCCATACCTGAATTTAAACTGTAACTGATGAAGTGCTACCTGACTATTGAGTTTTTGTAGGAAATGTCATAAAACCTTGATGACATTGTACATTTGGAAAGTGTATAATGCCCAGGATTTTAGGACATGGTAGCGTTATTTGAACCCGATCAAATTCAGACTGTTATGCAGCACGTAGATTCTTACAGCATAAACTTGCAACCCACGAATTTTTTTTTAAACCCATTAAAATTGGACAAAAATTCTATCTCCATTTTCATTCTAGGCCTTAGTCCCATAAGCAATGTGAATTTATAGAGCAGAGGTACTTTATTTATTAAAGGTAGAAAAACAGATGGCGATCTCTCTGGAAGCCAAGTCCACTGGCTGCCTACTGAACTTTGTGGATTGCCCTGTGGCTTGGAAAAGGCAGAGAGGGGTGGATGGAGTTGGCTCCTGGGAGTGGTGTATGTGGACCTTTCCACTTCAGCAGTTTGATTTTACCTATTTGGAAGTATGGTAGTGAAAATTCTGAGTGATGATAACCTCAGGGGTAAGGACACTGTGGGATTACTGAGTTTCTTCTAGAAAAAAAAATTTTATAGTAATACCTGAGAAGATAGATACAGAACATAGAGATTTCTGTGTTAGTGTAAAATTGAAGTAAAGTGTGGAGGACTTTTTGACTCACTTGAGCTCTTTCTCAGTGTTTAAACATCTAGTTGAGCTTTTATACTTATTATTGGCAAACCTCCTAATTTTTTGAACATGTGCAAAATCATATTCATTTCACGTTTACTGAGTGTTTCCTATGTGTCAGTCAGTCACCACTCTAGGTCCTGGAGGTTCAGGGAGAAATGAGACAATCTCCAGTCCTCAAGAAACTGACAGTCTAGTTGTGGAGACAGACATGCATAATCCTAAATATAAGTGCAGTGGAGAACAACATATGGCACGTTACCAGAAGGAAATCACTTGATGGATGCAAACAGCAGAAGCCATTTCTGGCTACCTTAAGCAAAAGGGAATTTTTTGTAAGAATATCCAGGGTCCCAATACCTGGTCTGTAGAACTAGATTGGGGATGATCACGAACCAGGGCAGCCCTAAGAGACCAAGAGAATGCAAACACCACTGTGATTTCATAACCAGGAGTGTCTGGTCACCTGTCTTTTCTGTTGACAGCTGCTCTCCCTCATCCTCTTTCCTCTGCCCTCACATTGCACTGTCAGTCAAGAGTCACAGTCCTGGGACAGAGCTCCAAACTTCACACAACTGACTCTCATTGGCAGGATCTAATCAGACCCTCCCTTTATGAGTCTGGGATGTGTGACTCCAAGCTTTACACTTGAGCTTTCTGCTCTGTTTTTATGTCACTTACTCAGGGAAGTCTTTGCTGACACTGCAGTCTGGGGGAGGTTTTACACTCTTAGAGAACTATTTCTTGGCTCAGTTTGGAATTATGCATCCCTTTGGTGAATGTTGGCTTCCCTCTCAGGGCTTGAGTGCCCCAACCATAATCATCAAGATACCTCTAGCTTCTCGTAAAATTCTTGGCATGTGATGCTCCTTGATCAATGTGCATTGAGTGAATAAATGAGCTCAGCAAATTCTCAATGAATGAGAACTTGGGAGAGGAGAAATTGCTTTGAGATCTACTTCTCACCCAAGAATATTGTTAGCTCTGAGGAGAGTCATTTGCCCCAGCAAAATGTCAAACCCACTCTTGTTCCCAGCACGGTATGTTCTGTGTAGGCTGCAAGATGGAACCATACCATGAATAATAAAACACAGATGAGGAAATGGCTGTTGCTCTACCCACATCTAACATCTCCAGCCTTGGTTCTATTACCCTAGGAAGGTAAAAAGGGATGAAGGTTTGAGGAAGCATGTTTTGCCATTCTTCCTTCATTTTCCTTTTTAATAAAAAGAAATGTGGTATTTACAGAGAATATAATCTTATTCTGAAAGAGAATGCTTCCTTCTCGAGTTCTCACTTCTAATTTGTTGGACTGTTAGGAAGGTGATATTTTATGAGAGTGATACAATGAAATTTCTGGTTATATGTGGTCATTTCCAATTATGACCATGAAAATAATTATTTTTATAATAAAATGATTATATTATATACTATCTGTTGAACCCTTACTGTATACCAGACACTGCACTAAGTGATTTGCATCCTTAGGTTATGCATTCTTGTAACAGACCTAATGGCTTATAGGCACTATCATAATGCTGGTTTTTAAAATGAGAGACTGTGGTTTAGAGAGGAACTCATTCAGAGTGACGTGGCAGGAAGGGATGGAGCTATTCTTAACCACCACACTATTCTGGTGTTTTTCCTAGTTTATGATCCTGCTTCCCTCATGAGACAAGTGGGATCATTAACTTTTACAGATTAGCTAAACTACAATTTGAGCAACATACCTGAGGTTGATATATAAGAACCCCTCTTTTTAGGACAAAACCAGCAGAGATGCAGCCACTAAATAATGTAATTTTAAAAAGTGGGGAATGAATTACATGAATAAAATATAACACCAGGTCTGTATTTAAAAATATGATAAGTTATATGTAGGAAAAAAAAAGATTGTGGTGGCTTTCAATATCTGTTTAATTTTTCTTCCGCCAGAAACTCTTTATGTACCATTCTAAGATTGTTTTGCTGCTTCATTTTTAAAGGATTGACGTGTTTGCTCTGTTGGTAGTTTCACTTTCATTTGGTTGTTGGCTTAAAGGACTGAGAGAGACCTCAAAAGATGATTTGAGACATGTAAGCAGCTTTCCTGGACTAGTCAAAGGTGAACTCTTGAGTTGGGAGATCCCTCATTCCTTGCCAAGTCCAGAGAGGAAACGGTCTAGGAAGCTGCTCCACTTTGCAGTGAGCTGTTCACGTAGGTCTGACCTCCTTGGTGTAGGCAAGCTCACTTTGCATCTGAAGCCAGAAACTAGCCTGGCGTCCCAGGGGTTGGGATCACAACTAGGGTGGCCATGGGTCTAAGGCAGAGGTTCTTAACCAGGGGCTGTAACTGAGGCTTAGAACCTCCCTACTCCCCTGGGAACATTTGCTAATGTCTGGAGATATTTTTGGTTGCTGTAGCTGGGAGGATGCTATAAGCATCTCATGGGTAAGGTCTATTCCAGGGGTGCTGCTAAATGTCCTAATATGCAGAGGACACTTCTGCCCCCCAATAAATAATCATCCAGAGAAGGCCTGGTCTACAGGAGTCCTTTCCTTCTTGTGTAAGGATCACTACTGATCTTGGTTCTCTAGGCCCCCTGCCTTGAGGTAGCATTTCTTAAAAGTTTTTACTTAGTATAACAGACCTTTCTCCCACCTTTCAGTATTATCTCAGTTGAAATGCATAACATTTTTACCTGCACTTTTTCTCTAGCATTATTGTAGGCAGCTTACAGAGTTGAATGTCTCGTGTATGTTTGTGTGTGCGCACATGAGTGTGTATGGTGTTTGGACTGTTACTATTTCTGTCTAATAATTTTCACATATAGTAATCTATACTTATAGATATGAGTGTATATGACACTCTTGAACCCTGAAAATTATTTGCAATTATTAAAACTGATCTGACCGTTCTTATCATGATATCAACTAATTTGTTAGGAGGGTGCTAGTCAGGTGTAGTAGAGGGAACATGTAATAGGAATAAAGCATCTGATTAAGACAGAACAGAGACAGCTCACCCAGCAGATAACATCCAGTTTAAATTTCTTTGGCTTAATACCAGCATTACAGTCATTTGAAAAATAGTGACCTTTAAGATGACTTTTTTTCCTGACTGAAAATAAAAACACTTTATTTTATCAACCTTTTGGGTTGAAAATCTTATTTCTATATTCACATTAAATTTATCTTTTCATACATTTGATCTAGTCATTTGGGATAGGGTAAAATTTTCTGTTCAATATAGATTGGATGTAGATTTAACTAATACAGTGCCTAAAAATTTGCAATTAAAAAGTATAATCCAGGTGAGTGTTTGTGATTTGCCAAATTTCTTTTGAACAGTGTCTTTCTTGGTTTGGAAAATATAACAAAAATCTAACTTAATATATTACACAGAAAGTTATTCATATGTATTTTGTGTTGGTAGGGTAGCAGTATGTCACCGGACCTAAGAATAAGCATCTTTGCTCTTGCATCCTTTAATACAGTGTGTCTTGACAGCTTGCTTGGAGGTTCTAACAGGGGAGCACAGCTACTCGTATGCCCTTGACTGAAGATCGGTCCTCCTCTATTGGGGATGGTCGTCCTCTTTGACCAAGCACGTAGCTTTGGGAGGGATGCACATGGAGCGGTGAGGGAGGAAGGGGACACCCGCCTACCAGCCAGATCAGCTGAATCAACCCTGGCCATCAATGGGGTGACAGATGTTGCAGCCAGATCGCCCTCACATCCAATACAGTGTGTCTTCATCATGGTGCGAAGGTGATGCCAAGGGTTCTAGTGCCAATTAAATTCCACAGGGCAAATAATCACCAACAGTGCATGGCTGCTACACTTGGCTGGAATTATTTGCCCCAATGTTGGTGAGACGGTTTAGGAAAAAATCATCTTGGTGACTTTAACCAATTGATCGATACTGTTGGTTAGAAGTCCATTTTGCTCCAATGAAGTGATATTCAAAAGCCACTTTGTGTGTGCTTCATGTCTCTTGGATAGAGATTGTGGCTTCCTTGGTAAAACTAAGCTCCTTTGTGAAGCAACAAATTCAATAGCCTCCTCCTTTGTGTACATTGCTTTTCTTCTAAGGGATTTGAAATTGTCCTTCTCCTAGAGATGACATCGATGAAATGGTATTTTATTATCAAAGGAAGCAAAGCTAGGAAAGTTCACCCTCTAATGGAACAATTAAAGAGAGTCAAGGAAGCCTGCCCATTCATTCATCCATTCATTCAGCATCTGCAGGCACTGTCTTCACATAGCTCCATTTTTCTTCCTTTGGGCTGTAGTGTACACAACCCAATATTATTTGATTTTAAAAGACATGTAAATTTGGTTATGCTGATGAAGCCTGGACAGTCTTGAAGACAGGAAGACATGAGACAACAGTAAACCTGGAAGAGACTTGATGGAGCCTCCTAGTCCAACCTCTTCATTTCTCCACTCAAGATATAGAGTACCTGAGGGATGATGTGACTTATGTAGGGTCATGGAGCCAATTAGTGACAGAGCCTGGGCTGTACTCAAGTGTCTGAATCTGATTACACTTTTCCTTTCCTTCTTTCCGTGCCCCTATGGCATATGAGGCCTCAGGCACCATTGCCCTACTCTGGCCTGTTTGTTTGCCTGCCCTCCTGCTGTCCAGCCATCCAATAATCCACATTCAGCATCTGTAATGAGCTGGCTGCCTCAAAGGTACTGGGGATACATATGCTATCGAAGAAGGTGTAATTTCTGCCCACTGGGAGCTCAGACTCATGGAGAAAATTACTAAATAGGCAAGTTACAGGACTGTGTATGATGTGTGCTCTATCAGCCAGGTATACTACACATAGGAGGGGCACCTCACCTAGCCAGGGGAGTGGGATGAACAAGGAGGACTTCCTGGAAAAGATGATGACTAAATTGAGAGATGAGGGACTAGGAGTAGTTGTCCAGTCAAAGCGAGAATACCATTTGCGAAGGTTTGGCAGGAAGAGGCAGCACAGTGCATTTGGTAGAATTAGAAGTAATTTGATATAGCTGGTCCACACTTTCTTGGCCCACTTAGGAAACAGATTTCACATTTGGGAGCTTTTCTATTCTTTACGTCTTCTAGCAATCAAATATATTTTATAATTAAAGTTCAAGAGTCATTTTGACTTCTATATTATAAATGTTCTAGTCCCTTGTGAGTTGCAAGTGGCAATAACAATTATCAGTGTTATTTAAAAATGCAGTTCAGGGCCAGATCATGCTGAGAATTGATTCTTGTTCAATGAAAAAGCTGATCCCACCCAAGGGAGGCAAATTCTTTTTTAAATAAATATTTGCTTCTGGGTTAAGACCTCATATTCTATACTCAATTTCACTATGATGGATTTTTTTTTAAAAAAAGTTTTGTTTATAATTACTTGCAAAATTCCTTGAAGATTTAAAATAAAAATGCCCAGAGTGTCCTGACCACGGCTGCTACCCTAACGGGTACAGGCATCTTGACGCATCTGTCAATCCAAGCTGCCAGCTATTGCTTATAGTTTTTGAAATGGGATTAGAGGCGGTTGAGCCTTTACATATTTCGGTCTGCAGATGATTCCGTTTTTCTCCCCACATACTCCCAGGCCATTTGATTTAAATCAACCTTATTTATGTGGGAAGGAAAATTTTCTGTCTTTTTTTTACTTATCTTTTGTTTGCCAATGGACTCTGCTTTGCTGTGAAGAATTTTACACATATCTATATTGGCATTTATCATGTTATATTGTAAGGGATGCCCATGATTCAAAATGTCTATAATACATGTTTTAGTTTCCCATAAGAATAAATGTAAAGTAAGGGTAATGTGTTCTTGTGGGGCATATTGCTTCACAGTTATTGTGGGTAATAGCATATTTCTACTGTTCTGATACTGCAGTCTTTGTACTTTGTACGTTCCTTTGTACTCACCTGATTATACTACAACTTTTGCAGACTAAAATATGTAACTGCTTTAAACAGAGTGTCTTCATGGAAGCTGTATTCTAAATTAATGGCACAAACTATATGGCAATTTGGAGCCTTTGTCATAACACTTTTATCATACCTCCTTTTTAGATTGCTGATTTTGAGAATCAGCAGTAGCACCCACATATAATCAGTCCTTAGATAATACAATTATGGTTTATAAAAGTCATTTATAACTCTAACAAAAGTACTGTGGTAGATAGAATTCTAAGATGGACCCCTGAGCTTTCCCACTTCCCTGTTGTATGTGCTTTGAATAATGCCTGGGACTATGAATATGATGGATTTGGAAGTGAATTTTTCCCTAGAGCCTCCAGAGAGATGCTCTTCTGGCTGACATCTTGATTTCACCCTTGTAATACCCCAGGCAGAGACCCCAGCCACACCTTGACAGACTTCTGACTTACACAACTGTGAACTAATAAATGGATGTTGTTTTAAGTCATTTGGTGGCATTTTGTCATACAGCAATAGAAAACTGATATAAGTACATGTTAAAATAAATTTTCGGAGTTCCCAAACCTCTCACGGAAATTCAGAGGCAAGTAAACATTAGTAGAGTTCACAGGATACTGATAAGGAATGCTGCTGGTCCACTAAAGTGGCACTGCTAGTAACTAAAGCAGTTTTCAATACCTTGACTGCTCAGCATAGAAATAATGGGAGTCTTCCCACACAATAATAGTGGGAGACCTTAACATCCAACTGTCAATATTAGATAGGATCATTGAGACAGAAAATTAACAAGGATATGCAGGGCTTGAACTCAGCTCTAGATCAAGTGACCTGATAGATATCTACAGAACTCTCCACCCCAAAACAACAGAATATATATTCTTCTCAGTGCCACATGGCACTTACTCTAAAATCGATCACAAAATTGGAAGTAAAACACTCCTCAGCAAATGCAAAAGAACTGAAATCATAACAGTCTCTCAGACCACAGTGCAACCAAATTAGAATTAAAGATTAAGAAACTCACTCTAAACCACACAACTACATGGAAATTGAACAACCTGCTCCTGAATGACTCCTGGGTAAATAATGAAATTAAGGCAGAAATCAAGAAGTTCTTTGAAACCAATGAGAGCAAAGAGATAATGTACCTGAATCTCAGGAACACAGCTAAAGCAGTGTTAAGAGGGAAATTTATAGCACTAAATACCCACATCAGAAAGCTAGAAAGATCTCAAATTGACACCCTAACATCAAAACTAAAAGATCTAGAGAAGCAAGAGCAAACAAATCCAAAAGTTAACAGAAGACAGGAAATAACTAAGATCAGAGGAGAACTGTTGGAGATAGAGACACAGAAGATCCTTCAAAAAAATCAATGAATCCAGGGGCTGGTTTTTTGAAAAAATAAATAAATAAATAAAATGGACCACTAGCTAGACTAATAAAGAAGGAAAAAGAGAAGACTCAAATAGACATAATAAAAAATGATAAAGGAGGTATCACCACTGACCCCACAGAAATACAAACTACCATCAGAGAATACTACAAACACCTCTATGCAAATAAACTAGAAAATCTAGATGAAATGGAGAAATTCCTGGACACGTACACCTTCCCAAGACTAAACCAGGAAGAAGTCAAATCCTTGAATAGACCAATAACAAGTTCTGAAATTGAGGCAGTAATAAATAGCCCACCAACCAAAAAAAGCCCAGGAACAGATGGATTCACAGCCAAATTCTACCAGAGGTACAAAGAGGAGCTGGTACCATTCCCTCTGAAACTATTCCAAACAATTGAAAAGGAAGGACTTCTCCCTAACTCATTTTATGAGGCCAGCATCATCCTGATACCAAAATATGGCAGAGACACAACAACAACAACAAATTCAGGCCAATACCCCTGATGAAAATCGATGCGAAAATCCGTAATAATATACTGGCAAACTGAATCCAGCAGCACATCAAAAAGCTTAGCTGCCATGATCAAGTTGGCTTCATCCCTGGGATGCAAGTCTGGTTCAACATACGCAAATCAATAAACATAATTCATCACATAAACAGAACCAATGACAAAAACCACGTGATTATCTCAATAGATGCAGAAAAGGCCTTTGATAAAATTCAACATCCCTTCATGTTAAAAAGTCTCAATAAACTATGTATTGGTGGAACATATCTCAAAATAATAAGAGCTATTTATGATAAATCCACACCCAATATCATGAATCGGCAAAAGCTGGAAGCATTCCCTTTGAAAGCTGGCACAACACAAGGATACCCTCTCTCACCACTCCTATTCAACATAGTATTGGAAGTTTTGACCAGGGCAATCAGGTAAGAGACAGAAATTATTCAAATAGGAAATGAGGAAGTAAAATTGTCTCTATTTGCAGATGACATGATCCTATATCTAGAAAACTCCATCATCTCAGCTCAAAAGCTCCTTAAGGTGATAAGCAACTTCAGCAAAGTCTCAGGATACAAAATCAATGTACAAAATCACAAGCATTCCTATACACCAACAACAGACAAGCAGACAGCCATGAATGAACTTCCATTTGCAATTGCTACAAAGAGAATAAAATACCTAGGAAACAGCTAACAAGGGATGTGAAGGACCTCTTCAAGGGGAACTACAATCCACTGCTCAAGGAAATAAGAAAGGACACAAACAAATGGAAAAATATTCCAACCTCGTGAATAGGAAGAATTAATATTGTGAAAATGGCCATACTGCCCAAAGTAATTTAGAGATTCAGCGCTATTCCCATCAAACTACCATTGACATTCTTCAGAGAATTAGAAAAAACATGCTTTAAAATTCATATGGAACCATAAGAGAGCCCAAGCCCATATAGCCAAGACAATCCTAAGCAAAAAGAACAAAGCTGGAGGCATCATGCCACTTGACTTCAAACTATACTACAAGGCTATGGTAACCAATACAGCATGGTACAAGTACCAAAACAGACACATAGACCAATGCAACAGAATAGAGATCTCAGAAATAATGCCACACATCTACAACCATCTGATTTTCAACAAACCTGACAAAAACAAGCAATGGGGAAAAGATTCCTTATTTAATAAATGGTGCTGGGAAAATTGGCCATATGCAGAAAACTGAAACAGGACCACTTTCTTATACTTTAACAAAAATTAACTTAAGGTAGATTAAAGACTTAAATGTAAAACCCCAAACCATAAAAACCCTAGAAGAAAATCTAGGCAGTACCATTCAGGAAATAGGCATGGACAAAGATTTTATGATGACATCATCAAAAACAATTGCTACAAAAAGCAAAAATTAACAAATGGGATCTAATTAAACTAAAGAGCTTCTGCACAGAAAAAGAAACTATCATCAGAGCGAACAGAAAACCTACAGAATGGGAGAAGAGTTTTGCAATCCACCCCTTTTACAAAGGTCTAATATCCAGAATCTACAAGGAACTTAAACAAATTTGCAAGAAGAAAAACAACTCCATCAAAAAGTGGGCAAAGGACATGAACAGACACTTCTCAAAAGAAGACATTTATGTGGCCAACAAACACATGAAGAAAAGCAAAGAAAAGCTCAACATCACTGATTATTAGAGAAATGCAAATCAAAACCACAATGAGATACCATCTCATGCCAGTTAGAATGGCGATTATTAAAAAGTCAAGAAACAACAGATGCTGGTGAGGTTGTGGATAAATAGGAATGCTTTTACACTGTTGATGGGAATGTAAATTAGCTCAACCACTGTGGAAGACAGTGTGGTGATTCCTCAAGGATCTAGAACCAGAAATACTGTTTGACCCAGCAATCCCATTACTGGGTATATACCCAGAGGAATAGAAATCGTTCTGCTATAAAGATACATGCACATGTATGCTCATTGCAGCACTATTCATAATAGCAAAGACATGGAATCGACCCAAATGCCTGTCAATAATAGACTGGATAAAGAAAATATGGTATATATACACCATGGAATACTATGCAGCCATAAAAAGGAATGAAATCATGTCCTTTGCAGGGACATGGATGAAGCTGGAAGCCATCATCCTTAGCAAACTAACCCAGGAACAGAAAACCAAACACCACATATACTCACTCATAAGTGGAAGCTGAACAATGGGAATACATGGACACAGGGAGAGGAACAACACACACCAGGACCAGTCAGTGGGGGCAGGGGGGTCACAGGGGAAGGGAGAGCATCAGGAAAAATAGCTAATGCACACTGGGCCTAATACCTAGGTAATGGATTGGTAGGTGCAGCAAACTACCGTGGCACACATTAACCTATGCAACAAACCTGCACGTTCTGCACATGTATCCTGGAACCTAAAATAAAATAATTTTTTTTTTTTTAAAGAAAGTAGTCCATGTCAGAATATCATGAGGCTAGGCACGGTGGCTGAGGTGGAAGGATTGCTTGAGCCCAGGAGTTTGAGAGCAGCCTGGGGAACATAGTGAGACCTGTCTCTACACAAAATAAAAAAATTAGTTGGGCATGGTAGTGCATGCCTGTAGTTCCACCTGTTCAGGAGGCTGAGGTGGGAGGATTGCTGGAGTCCAGGAGGTCGAGGCTGCAGTGAACCATGATCATGACACTCGCTGAAGCCCGGGCAAGAGAGCGAGACCCTGTCTCATAAAATAAAGAAAAAAATAAATAATGGGAGTCTTGATGATGTTTTACAATTTTAGGGGGACTCGGATTATTTAAAAATGTATGCATAGGAAATGAGCCTTTATTACAGCTTTCAGATTGTAGTATTTTAGATAAAATACCTAAGATTTCCTAAAATGCGGTGTTGTATCTTTATGTCTCTTTCCTCATTAAACCCTGAGTTCAGCAAAGGAAGTGACTGAGTCTTAGTCATTCTTTTATCCTTAGTACTTAGCACAGTGCTGGCATGTTATAGGTGCTTAATAAATGTTAGCTGGAAAATTGAAATGTAATAGATTGAGTAAATAAATATGTCCAAAGTTCTTTTTGGATTTAGAGTGAGTAAATAAATAGGAATGGCTGTGTTCCGGTAAAACTTTATTTACAAAAACAGGCAGTGGGGCAGTTTGGCCCATGGGCTGTAGTTTGCTCAACTCTGGTGTAGATCACAAGTTCTTACAGCCTCTAGGCAATTCTATCATATAGCAAGCTTCATGGCAAGTCTGAGATTTTAAAAGTATACTCTAAATATTTAATAGAGTTAAACAAAGTTCACTTCTTTTCCAGACTGTATTTACTGTTTCCCTCAGACATCCTTTCTGGTGCAAAGGGAAGTAAGTCATTCGTTCCCAAGGGTGAGGTCTTCCTTAGTTTCTGTTGCATACTGTAGCTTTTTTGTGAATAAAGTCTGAATGAAGCAAAGCTAAGCAAACAGGATGTGCTTGAATGAATATCATTCATTGACATGGAGTGGAGATATTTCTTTCTTTAGTATTAAAATAAGAAGTTAAATTCTTAAGGTCACATACGATAGACTGATTTATAAAAGTTTATGAAGGGTGGCATACACACACAAAGGCTGTCTCCAAATGGAATGTTTGTGAACTTGTGAACAGCTCAGGGCATGGACAAGGGTGGCCAGGTGGGAAGGTAGGAATAGAGGCAAAGGTCCTTTGCTGTAGTTCCGTGTTACCGACACTTTTCTTAGGGCTTGCCCAGGAGTGTTCTTTGGGACAGGTAGATGGCAGGTATGAAATGTCAGGTAGTCAGGGGAAAACAAACATGTGGCATTTGACCAGAGCTATTTAACCTATTGATTCTTTACCTAGGAATTCATTCTAAGAAAAAATTAAGGATGTAGGTATTGATTTTAGCTACAGGCTTGTTCACAGCATAGTTCTTTAAAAACATTTTTTTTCCAGATCAGTGAAAGCATTCCCAAGTGGAGGAGTAACTAAATAAATGATGGTATATTCATACATGGAAATTCAGCCAGTAGACATGATGTTATAGATGAGTATATTTAATGATATAGAAAGATATTCTCTCTATTTTGTTAATGGAAATAAACTTTATAATATGTATGTACAGAGAAGTATCAGAAAATGCCTATTTTCCCACACCCTCAACACCACTTTATAGTATAACCTGATTTTTATTTTAAAAACTTTATACATAGACATAACTTATGCATACATACATGCATGCTTCAGTATAATTAGTTTGTTAAGGGCATGAACTGTGACAAGCCTGGCTTTGAATCTCAGTGTTGTTACTTAAGGTCTTTTTAATCTTTGGCAAGTTACTTACATATCCTGTGCCTCAGTTTCCCCATCATTAAAATGAGGATAAGCTCACCTATTACATTCAGTCTCAATTTTTCTCAGCATAGTAGGTGTTCAAGAGGTATTTGTTGAATGAACAAACTGACCATCACTGTTGGTGCTCAATAAATTATTATTTTATACAAAAAATCAGAACTTAAATGCTAAACTCCTCAATTTTTTAAGAGCTTGGAAAGAAAATGAAATTATTTCACAAAGATAATTTTTAATTGCTTTTTAACTTTACTAATAGTGAAATTCACTTTTTGTGCTGTACAGTTCTATGTGTTTTAACAAAAACATAAAGTAATGTAAGCCCCTTCACAGTCATGACATGGGGCACTTCTGTAATCCTCCCTTGTGCTGCCCTTTGTGGTCAATCTCTCTCCCCAGCCTCCAATCCCTGGCAATCACCGATTTGTTCCCCATGCCTTATAGTTTTGCCTTTTCTAGAATGTCATAGAAATGGAATCATCCTGTATATGGATAGACTTTCATGTCTGGCTTCTTTGACTTAGCATAATGCATTGAAACTCATCCATATTGTAGCTTTTATCAATAGTTCATTCTAAAGAGGATACTCTTAAAGATAATTCTAAGAGTAACCTTGTTGTTTATGAAACGATCTCTGTCATAACCACATGTGTCTTTCATCCCTGAAGTTATTCCGAAGCCAGAGTTGGGGCAGGGTAGGATGTCGGCACTGAAAAAGACTGGAGAAACAACCTAGTCTCAGTCTGTTGAGAAGGTAACATTTTCTGGTCTGAGAGCCAGAAATCAAATGCATTACCCTAGGTGAGCTCAAGTCAGAATTGAGACCAGAATCCAGAGCCCTTGATGGTAAACTTGCAAAGTTACATGGGAAGTTAGGTAGGGTAAACAATTCTGGTGGTGTACTAATGATAAACTCCCTAAAGGGCAGGGAAAGGCATGCATATGTGTGTTTGTGTGTGTGTTCATGTGTGTGCAATGGGTTGTGCTGAAACGATAGCATTTAACTATTTTTAAAAATAAAAGAAACGAGCGCTTCTTGTTTTAGAATGAGAAAAAAGGGCCTTGTATCATTATTATTATTTTTTGTAATCAGCATGAGTTTGTGCAAATCCGTCTTCATTTTCTAGCATTCATAGTATGCAGTGAATGGTTTGGAGAGTGACCAGAGGTATCATAGATGCTGCTTTCACCCCTGGAGCAGATAGATACATGGTAATTGGCTAAGACTTTTAAATGTGTAAGTTTGGCCTGATAAGCATGAGATCCCCACAGAAAATTCACACCATATCTTGTACAGAGGTGTACAGTTTTGCCCTGAAGCCTGAACTGAAAAGAGTTCTCTTACCGTTTATTATTTATCCTGTTTATTTTTCATTTCTAAAGCAATAGTACTTCTTTATTTTAAAATAATTAGCTGACATGTAAGTACCATATTATACTTCTTTTTAAAAAAGAAACAGTATAGCCTTTTTATTCTTAAAAATCAAATTAGGCTTTTAAAAATGGGATCTCCTGAATCTATATAAAATATTTATCTATTTTTATTGCATAAGCCAATGAACAAAATAAACATTTAACATTAACAAGGAAAATTAAGATTTATGGTTTATAATATGAAATGCAGAAAAAATTCTACACATAGCATGAAATGTTTATTTGCTAATTTAAGTTGGTCACAGTAATGTGCTTATACCCATGTGTATATCAGCTAATTTTCCTTTGCATTATTTTAATCCTCCATTTTAAAATACTTTTTATAGCAGTTTACTGAATTACAGATACAGAACTTAGTTAAGCACCCAAGGTAATTTATGTATTTGTTCTGTTTACAGTAACTTTAACTTAGATTTCTGGTAAACATGGCAATTGTCATAAGGAAATATGTTATTTGCTATGTTCAAATTTAAACTCTCAGAAACTGTTCTTGAAGAATCTTTGGTTTAGTATTTCATTTCCATTCATAGTCCAAACATTTGTTGTATGTTTCTGTGTGGTTTATATATTTTTTCTCGTCATTGCCACAAGACCTTTATTTAGAATTTTAAGCTAAATATTTTTTCCTTTGAATAATTCATCCTTTAAAGTCCCTTCCTTTCTTTTGTAGAGTCTCTATGATCAAGGACATGGGAACTAAAAAACACTGTGCTAAGTGTTATGGTAGTTGACAAACTAGTTTGGTTAGATAAGTCTCCCAGTTGGAGTGTCAGCATGCAGACTAGTCTAGTCCAGAGAGAAAAGGAGGAGGTAGAAAATCACATTCGAAATGCTTACAAAGTCAATAGAGAAAGAGCCTGAGACACCATCCCTGTGTTGAATTGAAGGAAAAATCGAGAATGTCAATTTTAGCAATTGAAATTGTCTTATAGAGCACAGGAGGCACTAATTTGCTCAGACATCTTTGGGCAAACCTGCATGTAGAATCTGCTAGATCCTGTTATTATTTATGTTCGGTCGTGCCTGCAGCCAGAGAACTATCTTTCTGGGCTTGCTTCTTTCTAACTGAGAGTAAAGGCTTGAGGAATATAGGAGATGTCAGTAGCAACAAGCAACTTGAATTCCTCAAGATAAAGACCATGGCTGGGAAGAATTGAGCAGGCAAGTGGAGGTTACTGACTCTGCATTAATAAAAAATTTACGAGAGTGCAGAACAAATCATGCCAGGCCATCTTTATCGTTTTCTAGGTGGATGTGCAAGATTAAAGAAAGGAATTCAATAGCTGTAATATCTGGAATTGAGTAAATCATCTAATTCAGTGTCTCCACAAATCTTTGGGGGCAGTAGGGGCAGGGGCAGAAGAGGGGGAGACCCTCAATGAGAATTGGCTCTGAGCACTGTCATGTGGATTCAATTTGGCTGTTGTAATAAATTACAATGGAACAGGGTCCATTGGGACGATGTTGGGATCAATAGAAGGTCAGGCTGTAACATCTCCAGCAGTGGTCTGGAAGAATGGATAACACACTTTATTAAGCTTGGCAGGCCAGGAGATTTTGGAACTGCTGTGGTCACTGCCACCGTCATTAGCCTTTATGAGGCACCTGTTGGGTATGGGGCACCCTGTGGGTTGTTAGATGAAAGATAGAATGTGTATGATTGCCCAAATGGTCAACCTGTCTAAAAATGATGATAAGTACAATTCATTAAATACTTACAAGGCTGCCATGCATAGTACCAAAACTTTTTCATGGATTGTTTCTTTTAATCCTAATGACAATCTTTAAAGGGTGGGGGTTTCTTCCCATTTTACAGATGGGAAAAGGAAAGTACAGATAATTGCTGTGGATAATGTAGCTGATTAGTAGCAGCAGTAGGTAACTGAACTGAAGTAGTCTGGATTTTACTCTTAACCATTATCTGTGGATATAGAAATCTTCATGTGCCCATGGGAGAAAGACTATGTTTGTTTGTTAGTTCCTTCATTTGTGTGTTCATTCAGCAAACATATAAAATGTACATAAGACGTTCCCAGTGTAGTAGAGATAGAACTCATTCTAAGATAATTTTTTTAAAATGGTAAAATTATGACTTTGATACAGTTATAAAATGAACACATGTTAAAGATTTTACTTAACTCAATCAGCTAGGGAACCAGGCAGATGTTAGAACTGGATAGAGAATTCAGAGAACAGACACATTTGTAGATCAGGAACATTGAAATGAATGTGTAAATGCAGACAAAGCTGGCTTTTTCCCAAGTGCAGAGGGGAAGTCAATATAACCTCTACTGGACAGCTTAGAATCTGCATGTTTGTAGACAGGAATTATTTTCATTGCCGTCAGTTATTTACAGTTCACAAGTTGTACAATAGCTAAAAGACAATAAAAGACTAGAACCAGATAACTTGAAAGGGTATGATCTGAACATTTATTTTCTATTGAAGCACAGTTATTTGTTTTTTGTTTTTTCCTACAACACTAAAGGAAGAATTGTGATGTGGCACAATGGGATATGATTTAAGATAAAAGACTTAAGTACAGAGAATACATCCAACTCTCCTAAATTGTTTAGAGAGGACTTCTGGGCAAAGATGGAAATTAAAATAAGAATCTTTGAGCCCAAAGACACCTCAGTTTTCAGATGGGGAAACTGAATCCTAGAGATCTGAAGTAAGTTGTCCAAAGTCACTTAATTCCTGTAGCTGATTAGTAGCAGCAATAGGTTATGAACTGAAGTGGTCTGGATTTTACCCTTAACCATTATCTGTGCATATAAATATCTCTATGTGGCCGGGCACGGTGGCTCACGCCTGTAATCTTAACACTTTGGGAGGCCGAGGTGGGCAGATCACGAGGTCAAGAGATTGAGACCATCGTGGCCAACAGGTGAAACCCTGTCTCTACTAAAAATACAAAAATTAGCTGGGTGTGTTGGCGGGCGCCTGTAGTCCTAGCTACTCAGGAGACTGAGGCAGGAGAATTGCTTGAACCTGGGGGGCGGAGGTTGCAGTGAGCTGAGATGGCACCACTGCACTCTAGCCTGATGACAGAGCAAGACTCCATTTCCAAAAAAAAAAAAAAAAAAAAAGATATCTTTATGTGCTCATGGAGAAAGACATTACAAGAGTACAGGAAGCCTTATAATTTTCTGGCTTTCTATGATCCCCTCATTGACCCTTAGCCAGGGAGAGTGGGTAAGGGCCCTGGACCAAAGTTTCTGTGGTAGAGAAGGAAAGACCAAATGCATTAGACAGGGTTCTCCAGAGAGACAGAACCAACAGGATGTGTGTAAATAAAGAAATAAATAAAGAAAAAGATTTGTTTTAAGAAATTGGCTCATGTGATTATGGGGACTTTGTGAGTCCAGAATCTAATGGGAGAGGCTGGCAGGCTGGAGACCCAGGAAAGAGTTGCAGTTTGAGTCCAAGGCTGTCTGCTAGTGAGCCAGGAAGAGCTGATGTTGCAGATGAAGCCTGAAGGCAGTCTGCTGAGGAATTCTTTCTTGCCTGGGGGAGGTCAGCCATTTGTTTTGATTGGATGAGGCTCTTCCACATTGTGGAGGGTAATCTGCTTACTTAAAGTCCACTGACTTAATGTGTCTCATCCAAAAACACTCTCATAGAAACATCCAGAATAATGCTTGACCAAATATCTTGGTGTCGTGGTCCAGCCAAATTGACACATAAAATTAACAGTCACATGTCACCAGAGGACTGAGAGAATTCATCTTTTCAGAAGTGATTGGGGTGGTGGCAGAGTTGGTGGGGATGACACTAACACCAGGCACCTGGAGTGTGGTGTGGTGTGCAATCAGAAGGTTGTGAACCTGAAGGTAAGGCTTTTCCAACCTCACAACTTTCCCAGGAGCCAGCTGTTGCAGTAAGTCCAAGGGTAGTAACAGTTACAGAGACTACTTGCAGGTCTGTACATCTACCTTGTCAGGGTATGTCTCCCTAAACTTTAAGGAGAGGCATGGGTTCAGGAGGGGTTTCCTGGTAGTCACAACTTGTGAGTATGTTTGTATATCAGGAATTATAACCAGAGCACAGCTGTTTATCAAGTGCAGGTATCTTGCTACAGAAATTTGTAATATGAATTGAAGATTTGTTTTACAAGTGCTTCTCTGAAAATCACATTGATTATATCACTGTAAGGATACCTGACAAATAACAATCAATTAATTGGAGAATAATTTAATGTGAAACATTATGCAAAGTAATGTTATTTAAAATTCTCATATTTGAATATTTATACCAAACTAAAGAGATAGATCATTATATTTCTTACCTTTCTCTACTTGTTCTTTTTTCTTAACCATAGTATTTCACCTTTTAATACAACCTATCATTTACTCATTAATTATATTTATTTTTCATCTGCCTCCCTCTGTTGGAATCTAAGTTTTATAAGGACAGAATCATTGTCTGTTTTGTGTACTGATGTATCCCAAGTGCCTAGATCGGCATCCACCATGTAACAGGAGCTTAATCAATATATGTGAAATACATTGAATGATTATCTTACTTAATCTTCACAACACCCACATGTCAGTGAGGTAGGTACTGTTCGGATTCCAGTTTAACAGATGAAAACAAGGTTCTGGGAAGTTGCTTTGGTACTGCATTTTAGGTACATCTTAGGCCAAAGAACCATGTAGCTACGCCAGAACACAACCCAGTCAGCTGGGGTCTTGATGGAGGCTTTCTAATTAAGAAGCATACAATTGTTCTGAAGATTTTGTAGGCCCAAAGCAAAACCAAGAAATGAGTAAGCAATGTGGGGCCTGATGCTGACAAATTACAAGAAAGAAAGAAAAATTAAACAAAAAATGTTAAGATAAGGAGTTATTATTTAATAGGTACAAAATTTTAGTTTTGTAAGATGAAAATCATTCTGTGGATGGATGGCAGTGATGACTGCACAGCAAACAATATGAATGAATGTACTTAATGCCCCTGAAGTGGACACTTAAAAATGGTTGAGATGGTAAATCTTGCTTGTATATTTTACTGTAATTAGAAATAAAATATAAAAAATAAGTGTTAAGATTTAGAGCCATTGTTTAATGATGTGTTTGTGGGGGAAGGAGGAGAAGGTAAGAAAATAAAAGGATCTTATTAGGGAAATGGGAGGAAGAAAAGACCTGAGGTTAAATTTTGGCTTATCTCTTTTCTAACTATGTAGGTTAGACAAGTTCCTTACCTTTCTCAACCTTAGTTGCCCCATATCTGTAATGAACATGATCATGATACCTACCTCGTAGAGAAGCCATGAGGATTCATGGAGAATGAGTGAAAAGAGCTCAGTACAATAACTGGCACCTAACGAATCCATTTTTTAAAAAGAGTATGCCTATTGACCAGGGAAGGTGTCTTCATTCATTCCAATCTCTTAATATATTGATTGGCTTTTCAATAAAGCAGTTAAGTGCAGGATTGAGAGCTCTAAGAGACCAAAACCAGTCAGAGAGCACTTGTCACATCATCTCTTCTATTCTCACCTCAGAGGATATTAAGTAACAACCAGCTATTACCAGCACAGATATCTCAGGTCTTAAAGATTGACACCTATGTCCAAGTAGTGCTAGGAGGCCCCAACTCTCTCACAAGGCGCATACATAATAATGTATGATACATAATACATACATATTTGGGAAACAGATTTTGTCCAGATCAGCTTCAAGGACATGACCTGGTCAGTGTTGTTCATTTGTGTCTTTCTTTTCTGAGGTGGTTGGTGGTGAGGCCACTGAGTTGTAACTTTAACTTTCTTATCTGGGGCACTGGGAAGTAGGTTTCTCCTGTTTCCCAAGAGAAACAAAGTCATAGCAAGCATGCAACACCCTCATGACATTGAGGAACCTATAAAGACCAAACGACATTTCATGTCTTCTTTCCCTCTCTTTATGGGGACTTTCATAAATTATCTCTTAGCAATCGAGCAGACCAAACCATGTGTCCTCTAGGGACAGGTGTTCAAAAGCATTTGTCTCCAGATGAAGGAAGAATTGTCACATGGCAAAGGTTAAGCTCTTGGTCTGGTGAGACAGGATGGACTGAGGGTTATGTGGACATCACTCAGTAAACATTATTACATTACCAGAGATGAATTTGCTGGGAAGCTAATGGTGCTTAAGTTCATGCCCCCTCCTTTGCACAAGTCTCTTCCAAAACTCTGGCAGTGTATTCTCATGTTTATGTTTTTGTAAATTTTGCAAAAGTAAGATTTTTCTTTAAAGAAACCCCCCTTCCACACTCCTATCAAATTCAGGCCCCATAAAACCTGGAGCCACCCAGGCTGTTATTTGTTGTTGAAATGTGGGCAGACAGAACCAACCACAATGTGGCAATTCTAAGCACGAGGGCATGCAAGTGCAGATAGAGAGAGGGGAGACTAACAGTGGGATTGGCCAAGAAGTTGAGATGGAATGAATTCACTGAAAATAAGAAGAGTCTCTCTGCAGCTGGGTTGTGCTAATGATGGGGCTGATAGGCCCCCGGAGAGTGGCAGATTTGGAAGCCAGCCTCCATTACCTCTGCAGTTTGTCTGTCTCGCCTGTTATACGGGACATTCTAGTAGGAAAAGCTCTGCTTGAGCTCTTCAGGGCAGACTTAATGACTAACGTCTTTTAAGTAAAATTTCCTCTGAACAATAGGAGCTAAGGTTGTATATCAGAACCAGACATAAATATATTTGGCCATGGATTACAATAAAATTTACTGGTGCTAAAGATAATCAAACCATTTCACTTTCCATGTATTTTATTGTCTGAAAAAAAAATGATATCACTCCTTGGAAGGGAGGAAAATGACTTGCTTCATTTGCTATTCTGCTGGGAGTGAAAATCTCTGAAACTCAAAGGCAACTATGACTGTCTTTTCTCCCCTAAGTCTGCCCTCCGCATCAGGGAATACTGCCATCCCAGCTAGAAGGCACCAGCTCAGGTTGTTCTTTCAGCCTACCCAGGTTTTACAGCACAAAAGCTGTATCGCATTCTCTTTGCTAGCTGGTGGAAAGAGGCAAACTGTTGAGCAGATGTTGATTAACGGGGCCCAGGTCGCTGTGTTTGGCATTTCAGTTTAAGTTTAGTGGGGCTTTGATAGTGTATACACAGAGGGCCTGTGTCTCGCCTGAGGTAACGAATGCTGCAACCTAACACTCGCATTGTCTTTCTGAGCCTCTGTGTTGCAATATTGAATTACACTGCACTGCCATGAGGGCTGTGAGCCTCTGAAGACCGACATTTGGCCCATGTCAGATCTTAATTGCTTTTTGATATAAGATTACATATACAGAGCATGAGGACAATTTTTGAATGACTTAATAAAAATGGAAGCATCTTGAAAACAGGCTTTTGATTGTTACTGCAACAGTTTTTTCCAACTTGCTTGCTTGCGTGTTGGCAAAGCAACTTGATTGTAAATGCCTTTCTAAAAGAGATGACCCATGTTTTATCCACAGACAGTATATTGAACTAGTGACTTACTAGTTGTATGGACTGAGTCAAGTTATTTTATCCCTTGAAGCCGCAGTTTCGTCATCGATAAAATAAGAACACAATATCTTTTCCATAGGATTATTAGGAGAATGAAATGATATAATGGATGTTAAAAGTATCCAGCAGGGGAGACAAGGTACCCAACAGGGATGATAGGACATAATAGACATTTGATACATTATATAGCCAATCATATTTAAATATGCTATCATATATATGAAAGGCATGTATTCAGTAATATAGCTGTATTCCCATCATGTTCCACATCTAGACTTCATTCATATGTTATCTCAAAATTGGGTGCAGTGGTTTGAAATGGAGTATCTCTCTGGAATTTTTACTTTGAAACCCTTGAACTAAATCTCCCCTGTTCAATGATGTTTGTTTTTCCTTATTCCAATTCAAAGCAGATTCATCACTCTGGCCCATGTGTGGGCACAGTCCTACTATTTCTCTTTAAGCGCTGCCTGACATTTCCTAAAAAGCAATGGGTCGGGAGGCAGGTACTGTACACAATTTTATTAAAAGGCCAACTTTATATCATTCTCTGGTTTTCCAAAGAGTATAACTTTAAGCCTAAGAACAAAATGGGTATAATAATTGCCATATAATTGCCAGCTGTTAGCAAAGTTTAACTTACTGGGAACTTGAAGGAAGTGTTTATAGATGATTCAAAGGTGTGCTTTTGAATAAATGATCTCAGCCTATTCGGGGTGGGGGGTGGACCATGAGCTGCAGCTGGTCTGTCTGCCTCTTTGTATCTCCTGCAACTTTGAGGAGGTTACAGTTTTATTGCTTGGAATTAAGAGGGGAGAAATGTAAACTGCTTCAAGAGCTTTGAAGTTTTGGTTTTAAGGGTTACGCTGGTTAAGGTTTTACTTAAAAAAACCAAAAAGTCAACTTTTTCTTAATGATGCCACCTTACATTGCGAAGAGGCCTTATAATTTTCATAGTACACATGTTGTCCCATTTGATCCCTTCCTTAAATCCAATGGAGTCATCGGGGCAGCTATTGTGCCCATTTTTGTAGACAAGGAAGCTGAGGTTCTAAAGTAGCTAAACGGCTTGATTGAGATCATGAGATAGAAAAGCAATGGGAATCAAACTTTCTGGCTTCCAGTAAATAATGATTCCAACAATAATTGTAATGGCAAGGACATGTAAAAGATCAGGAAAATGTTTTATGTCAGTTGTTGTGCTACGTTCTTGATGTGTGTAACTCAGGTGCCACCTGAGGTCATCCTGTCCTTTGAGTTGTAAATACAGCTTACATGTTCTACCCCACATCCAGAAAGAAGCCCATTCCTCCCCAGTTCTCCCCATCCCTCACAGTCTCCTCGTTCCAGAATGCCCTCCAGGTGTGAATTTCCATCCCCATTATACTGCTCACTTACACCTGTTTTCCCTGTGGGTCTGGTTGTTCAGTTTACCCACTCGTGGCACACAGCTTCTTCCCTTTAACTTCTCCTCTTACGGCTCACACAAGGCATGTGGGCTGAGCAGTCTTTCCTGAAACCTTGGGTTGGGAGAGCAGGGCTTATAATCATAACAGGGAGGACTTGAGAAAGTGGAGCATCAGGCTTCCTTGATTCTGCACAGAGCTGGTGCTGCCTCGCCATGTGGAGTTTTTCATCGTCACTTTGCCTGCTTGTTTCAGCAGCTTGCCATGTGTTCAGCTACTTCCCTTACCTACTTTTCTCCTTGGCCCACCTGACTACCTTTCTTCACACTGTCAGTCCTACCCCACCTGAAGAGAGTGGGAAAGATGAGAGGCTGGAGGTGTGGTCTGTCAGGAGGCAGAGGAGCATGAAGACACTTCAACTCCACTATTTTCAGGTAGGGTAGGGCTGACAGTCCTATGATTATGTGGGAAAGATTACTACTACTAATAGTGGTTCATACTTCCCTAAGCAACAGCAACCCTTCTCTCAAAATGCAACTCAGGTCCCAGCTCTTAAAATTCCATTTCCCCCTTGCTTTCTACATTTGCATTAAATCTTGTAGCTGCCATAACTACCTTCTGGGATAGGTGTTGCTATTATCCCATTTTACTGTGGATAAAATGAGGCTCAAAGACATTAGCTAACCTGCCCAACACACACAGAATTTAAATATCTCCTCATATTCACTGGTCTGAGGGTCATCAAACGTTTTCTTAAAGGGCCAGATGGCCTCCATTGCAAATATTCAGTTCTGCCATTTGTAGTACTACAGCAAGTATAGATATTGGCTGGGTTTCAATAAATTCTGTTTACAAAAACAGGTGGTGGGCTGGAAACTGGCCTGTGGGCGGGAGTTTGCTGACCCTGAGCATTAGCATACTGCTGCCTTTTCCCCATAATACTGGCTATTTAATGTCTCTAAAACCTAAAGTGGATTGAGAACAGAATCCAGGACAGAATCCATGTGGCCACATCATTTTGAGCTCTTTTTCTTTTTCTGGCTGAAAGCATCTTGTAGCTTTTCACAGAGCAAACAGGTCTGCAATGACTGTTAAGCTACCCATAGGGCATCCTTGATGGCGCTACCTCTGAACTTGGTTGGAGACATGCTGGAATTTTACAGTCTGGGCCAACAGCACGTTACTAGAATTGTGTGACTGTTTTTTGTAGTTTCTTTTAAAGCGAAGTGGACAGTGCATGCACTGCCTATATTTCTCAAAGTCTGGTTTTCTCTCTGGGGCCACAGGGACCTAAGAGAACATAGTTTATACTCAATTTATTGTGTCTAAAGAACAGCAGGAGTTGCTGTTTTCTACATCTTGGAACACTAACTCTGACAAATAAATGTGACCAGGTTAAATTTGTGTGTGTGTGTGTGTGTGTGTGTGTGTGTGTGTGTGTGTTTGAGATGGAGTCTCGCTCTGTCACCAGGCTGGAGTGCAGTGGCGCGATCTCGGCTCACTGCAACCTCCACCTCCTGGGTACAAGCAATTCTGCTGCCTCAGCCTCTTGAGTAGCTGGGACTACAGGCACGCACCACCATACTCAGCTAATTTTTGTATTTTAAGTAGAGATGGGGTAGCTGCCCAGTGTATGGTGTTGATGGAAGTCAGTGTCCTGTTTTGCCTAAGTCTGGTCTCATCTCTGAGCTCTGGTTCTCAAGATTGATGTTGAAAACAAAGATATCTTCTCTCTACAAGGATGATTTAAAGAAACACTGAAAATGACTTTTCAGTTCTTCTTTTCTGGCATTTCAGTATCTTACAAGTGACCAAAGGTTGTCTCCCTCTCTCTCTGCACTCCCACCCCCTTTTTTTCTTAAAAATATGTGTGAAGGCAGTCCATCATTATTTGCCAAGTTTCAGTTTAGAATTAAGTTTTACTGCTGGCTTATCATGTAATCCCCTGCAAATAGGGGTTTGAAATGAAAAATGTTAAAACCATCTTAATCTGCTGGTAAATGTTTTCATTCTAGCACTTATCTGAGTTCCAAGTGGACCTTGGAAAATTATTCTTGGGTCTCTTATTGAATGTATGAATCATGAATTGCATTCCTTCCCAATAAGCAGAGCAAAGTTCTGGTAAAGCCTACAGCCCAGGGAAATGCTTCATTCTGAACTGTAAATAGGTCCCACCTGCCTGTGTCTTCTGTTGGGTAGAAAGTACTTTTCAGGACCTCTGGCTGCAGGCATCAGGGAATGGGTGGGGAAGGGTCTTTCCTCTGTCAAATCCTTATATGAGTTTCTTATCTGCTTTCCCTAATAAGTACTACTTTAGAAGAATCAACGAGCTGTTCCAGAGCTGCTTCTGCATACCTAATATTTCTAATGAGCAACTTATTGAAATTCATTTCACATGTATGTATTGAGGGCCTACTATGTATGTGCTGGGTATTGGGAATACAGTCTGGAATGAGAGAGATGGAGTCCTTGCCCCCGTGGAGCTTTGGCTTAATGGAAAATTAGTTAGTAAACAAAAGTCAAGCTAAGATTCCAGAGGTAATAACCTGACTGCAGTTGCAGGGAGTATGATGAAGCAGTACAGGTGTTGAGAGAATATGGGAGGACTCTTCCCTTGTCAAGGACAGGATGTAGTATTTCAGAGAAAGGAGAAAAGAAGACAAGGTGTTTGCTGAGCCAGAGAGGATGGAGTTGGGGAGCTTAGCAGTTCGAGGACTTCAGTGTGACTGGAGTAAACAGGCAGGGTGGAAAGGAGGCTGGCGAATTAGGCAGGGCTAAGGGAAAGTTTTGTAGGAGAGGCACGAATTTCACACTTGACCGCAACACTTTTCCATTGCCTTTTGCTTATGATACTGAGACAAAACTGCCTCAACAATCCACCAGCTTGTTTCTACTCTGGTCCCTTGCAGATCCCAGATCCAACTGGAGGGTATCCCAGACTCAGACAGTTGTATAGAAATAGCTGCATGGCCATGGGCTCTGTCCTTCCCTTGAGTCTTAGTGGTACAATCTTTAAACCTATTAATATAAGCATGTTTTACTAGTCACTTTAAAGACTTGAGATATTACTTACATACAGTTAAATTCCTCCTTTTTAGTGTACAATCTATGCATTTAAAAAATCCATACAGTCCCGTGACCATCACTGCAATCAACATATATGACAGTTTCGTCATCCTCTAGAATTCCCTCATGCCCCTTTGCAGTCACCCTCAGTGCCCTGGCAACCACTGATCTGTTCCTTTGTCCCAATAGTTTTGCCTTTTGTACAGTGTCATATAAATGGACCCATAGATATGTAGCCTTCTGGGTCTAGCTTCTTTTGCTTGGCGTAATGTACTTGAGGTTCATCTGTATAGTTGTGGAAATCTGTGTTAGTCAGTGTTCTCTAGAAGGACAGAACCAATAGGATACACACACACACACACACACACACACACACATATATAGATGGGAGTTTATTAAGTAGCATTAACTCATACTATCTCAAGGTCCCACAATAGTCCATCTGCAAACTGAGGAGCAAGGAAGCCAGTGTGAGTCCCAAAGCTGGAGAACTTGGAGTCTGATGTTTGAGAGCAGGAAGCATCCAGCACGGGAGAAAGATGTAGGCTGAGAGGCTAAGCAAATCTAGCCTTTTCATGTTTTTCTGCCTGCTTTATATCCTGGCTGTACTGGCAGCTGATTAGTGGTATCCACCAAGATTAAGGTTGAGTCTGCCTTTCCCAGCCCACTGACTCAAATGTTAATCTTCTTTGGCAACACCCTCACAGAAACACCTAGGATCAATACTTTGCATCCTTCAGTCCAATCAAGTTGACACTCAGTATTAACCTTCACAGTATCAGTAGACCATTCTTTTTTATTGTGCAGCAATAATCCATTGCACGGGTGAACTGCAGTTGTTTGTTCCTTCACCTGTTAAAGTGGTCCAGTCATGATCACATGGGGCACCCCTTCACAGAAATCTCACCTACTTGGCTGTGGGGGTTTCCTATCAGCTGTTTCTGCTTTCACTGTGTCCTTAGCATGCACTCACCCCCAGCAGCCAGCCTCATCTTTGTCAACACAAGTCGAGTCATGCTATCTCTATGCTCAAAATGTTAAAGCTACCTACTGCTTTCAGAATAAAGGTCCTTAGCATTCTCCAACATCCTCTATCATCTGGGCTATGCCTGCCTTACTGGCCTCCTCTGTACTGCCTGCCCCCCTTTGGCCATTTGGAACTCCTTTTTGCCTGAGGGCTCTTGCATTGTAGTTCTCTCCAGCAGGTTCTTTGTATCATCTACCACTCTCCTTAGACATCACCTCCTCCAAGAGGTCTTCCTGAATACCCATCTCACGTAACTCAGCCGCAAACCCCCATCACTTACTGTTCCCTGAACTGGTATATTTTTGTATCTAGCACTTTGTACTTATCACTGTCTGAAGTTACTACATTTTATGCGCATTTATTGACTTGTTTATTGACTGTGTCCCCCGTTGTACATAAGCTCTGCAGAGGCAGGGACCAAGTCTGGCTTCTTCACCAGGTCTGCAGATGTTACTTGGCATACAGGAGGAATTAAACAAATATTAGCTCAATACTGAATGAATCAAAAAATATATAACCAGGCATATTGAGAAGGAAGATGCTTTGATTTTCTTGTTAATGAAGCATTTTTCCTATGCTGTCTTGAAACTGTTTGATTCTCACTGAGACTGGACCTGCGGTGCTAATAGTATGTAGTCGGACCAGTTTGAAGTAAATGCTTACAGAAGAGCTGTTCTTGAGCATGCTATTAGCCAATTCACATTAGATATCAAAAAAAATTAAAGTAGTGGGCAGATGACTATGGTTTTTAACAAAGCAAGTACTGTGTTTAGAATGTGAGAGACTTGGGTTCAAGTCCCACTTTGCTGTCTTGTAGCAACGTGACCCTTGTCTGTAAAATAGGGATCATTGTCACCAAATCATAGAGTTGTTACGCAGATTCAATCAGCAAACAGTGCCTGGCACTGGGAGATCTTGCTCTTGGCTTGTAGCTTCTTCCTGCCCCCTCTGTTCCTGAGTTAAAAGAAGACTGAGTTAGAGTTAGACAAAACACTGAAGTAATTTACAGTTTAATATTTAGACCAAGATAAGTATTGAGAGCAGATTTGACTTGCTTATCTGAATATCATCTGAATATCTTTAAATCTTTTTAAAAAATTGTTCTTATTAATTTGTTTTAAATAAAATCACCAGGCAGCCCATCTGGGGTACTACGTAGGGATTCACCACCCCATGAATTGCAGGGTTATTGTGTTGCTTTCTTGGAATTCCACTGCATCTAGGGCCCTATAATATAGAAGCTGCTTCTTTTTTGAGGGTACAATTCTACATCTGCAACTGATTGAATCTGCACATGGGCTTCTACAGAAATAATTAGCCACTTGCCCCTTATTTTGAGGGTGCAAGTGGCCCCTCTTGCCAGCAATGACTGAACCATGGAAAAGAGGAAATCTATGGGAGAGCCTGTGGAAACGTAAGCACGAGGGCAAATTGCTTTTATTTTTCAAAGTTACAGCTATCTTTTTCTTTTAAAAAAGTACTTGAAAGTACGAAAGCTACCTTTCGTAGGAACAAAGGAACAAAACTACTAGTAATTCCTTGCACCTCTCCCTGGGTGTATCACTTCAAACATTCCCCATTTTCCCCCTTCATTTTGTTCTCAGAGCTTGTTTAAATATGCCGTGTGCTTTAAGCGCTGCATTTGGTTTCACAGTTGGTTCATTGTACATTTTAACTAATTATTAGTAAAGTATCTGGCTTCTGACCTCCGGCCTTTTTCCTCTAGAAGGACTCCTTGATGCCTTATAGCAGCCCCTTGCATTTTAATATGCTTTTGCAGGGAATTTTGCAATGACCGGCAGTATGGCACTTATGGATACATCTGGATTTGGATCACTTACCCCAAACATATGCTCTGATTAAGGACAGCATCCAGTGGTATTAAGGGACCAGAGGAATTTGTTAACAAAGCATAGAAGTTGTTGATGGCCATCCTGAAACATTGATCTGTGAGATTCCAAAATTACACGTGGAGAAGCTGCCTTGGACAATAAAAGAATAAAACACATTCTGGATCTTAATAGAAAACAAAAATGCATAAACAAAAGCAGATTGCTTCTTTAAATATCCGATTTCAGAACAAGACTAGCCTCCTAGGAAAGTTTAAGGGACCTTGAATTTAATTGGGAAAAGAAACCCGGGTTTACGTTTTCTTCAGTGTCAGGATAGCAGATGAGATTGAATTTTTGACACTTTGCAGAAGACAGAATCCTTTCCATTAGCGGAATGAATCTGGGGCCTGCCTCATTATTTTACTTTGTAAATTCTGCATGTGCTATAATCAGGCCTCTTAAATGCAGATGGTTACTGCTGGAAGGAATGAACAACATTAAACTTTGAAAGGAAGAAAATGAAAGGCTTTCTTAACTATTTCAACTTATCTGTCCAGCCCCAGGGTTTAGATCACAGGCCTACAGGGCGACTGTTCATGATCTTTTTGTGCCTCTTCTCTCTAAGTGGGAGATTCCATGAAGCTCTTTTACGAGGAACTTGAGAAGCAAAGAATATACGGAATTTGTTTCATTTATGCTGACACTGTCCATTAGAATTTATCAGGTCTCATTATTTTATGGGTATTTGTTATATCTTCAGCCTCTTTGTTTTATCATTGGCCTCCAATGGGTTCTAAGTGAAGATAGGCTATGGATGTGATTGTCATAAGTAACTGGTGACTTCCCATTGAAGAAGCCTTTCACAGAGATGGAATCTTTTCATGCCCTTTGCTTTCTCATGAAAGATGCCCTTATCAGTGTAAATACCACCGATGTCTATGCTGTTCTTAAGAAGGAAGGTGCAAGGGAGGAGGAGCTTACTCGCCAACCCGTCTCACCCCTAGCTTCTTCCTGGACCCATGTCCTGTGGGCATCTCCTAAATGGCAGTGAATAATGCTTTCTGAATTCTCAGACCTTTGAAAAATAAGTTCAGTACTGGAAATTAAGGGAGAACATTGTCAATTTTTCTTGAAAAAGGTGATGGTTGAGGGAGAAATGGGGAGTAACTATTATTTTCCAGACTCAGTTTGATGTAAAAATGTTTCAGTGCAAGTGTTTCCAAAACTCTGGTCGATGGGACTGGGAGATCAAAAATCACCTGTAGCACTTGTTTAATATGTGAATTACCATACCTCTCCCTGGATCCACTGTGTCAGCACTTCTAGTCGGGGGTTCAGGAATCTGCATTATCAGGTATTCAGATGATTCTCGTGTGCAGTCAAATTTGGAAGCCACGCTATTTTTGTGTAATTTTTATATTTTAATAATTGAGTATATTTTTTGCAGATGTGTGATTCATCACAACACAGTGAGTGATAGGAATATGATGATCCCCTGACTGTATAGAATTGTGTAAATCATTTGGATGCTGGTGTGTCTCAGAGGTTGCTGAATTATATTCTTAGGGGCTTTCTGTCCACCCATTGCTTTGTTCCAATGAATAACATATCTCATTGTGTCACAAAAAATTCTTGAGAGGAATTTTTGACCTTAACCTCATGGAAACTCTTCATTTCCAGAAATCCTTTCATGTTTAGTTTCCAAAATATTTGATATAAATTTTAATGGTGCTCAAAGTTACTGTATAGCATTTGTGAATTTTAGATGCAACACCGTGGCTTTAGTCAGAATGCTAGGTAAGATTATACATCCCTATAGAAACCCATCTGAAGTGAAGGGGATTTGTGGCACAGGTAGGATCCATCTTTGAGGTCCTTATCAGGGCTATTCAAAACTGGGCTCTGGAAAGATAAGGCTGTGGTGTGTCTTGCCATGTAGGTAGAACACACTGTTAAAGAATCAAATGTACAAGACAAAGAAAAAACATGCTAAATTAGTAAATGATCTTCCCACAGGTCATGCTTGTGAATCTAATTGAAGAAGTGTTACGGTTCTGTTTACATTTCTTGATGTTTCTAACGTGAAAATAAAAAGTAAATTTGCAAATTTGCCTTTAATTCTTGCATGTTAACCGCCCTCTTTTAGAGATAGCCTGATGAGGGTAAAATGCACTTTAGTCTCTATTTCTAAAACTTTATGCCAACTAAAAAAGAATTCTAACATACTCTTAGGTTATTTTATAGATTATATTGATAGTGAGCTTCAGTTTTAAAGTATATTTTTCTAATCTACCATAAAATACATTCTATAGCCACTAGAACTATTGCTTTGGTGGTTTCTATTTCTAGCACATGTTACTATGTTTTTGAAATGGAACATTTGCTGTAGGGGACAGAACATTTAGCATGAAGGATACTAAGCAATAACAAAATAAATTGTCTGCAAATAATGATGTAGGGTGCTTTGACATAATGTTTCTATTTTTCAGTCTGGTAGTTCATCTCCCTGTCCTTCCTCTGGGTTTGTATTTGATTTGGGGAGCAAGAGTTAGGATTTGTTTATTTAGGAAGTAGATGCAAGAGTCCAAAAATGAACCACGTCCTAATCCTGCCCCCGGTGACTCTTATAACAACATTGTGGAGGGATTTTTTGAAATGCTATCTATTCTTAAGAGGAAATTTTCTGCAATATGAGTATTTTATCCTATTAAGTATTTCTTAAATTAAATTAAAGAGCATAGAGTACTTTAAGTTGGAAAATAGTTTCTTGAGTACTGAAGTGCTGTAATTTTTCCCCCAAATGAATACATACTTTTAATCTCAAATTTAGTTTATTCTATTATTTCATTTTTAAACTCAAAGGAAATAAATCTCTTCTTTTTATTCTCTCCATAGGTTTCAAATGTTTAGCTCATAAATTTACATAATCTCTTAAAAAATTAAAAGATCATAACCAAATTTAGAATTCAAAACAAGGACTATACATAAATAATTCTTGAAAAAAAGTCCTAAAACCCCAAGAACACAGTCAAAATTGTGAAAAGGCATCAACTTGAAGTAATTTAAATAGCACAATTTTAAAGCTATCTTAGAATGACCTTGAAAAAATGTTTCCCAAAACGAATTCTCCCTTAAATAATTCTTTCAGACAGAGTCTTGAAGAACAAACTCTCTTGAAGTGAATTGTTTTCTTTGATGCTGTTCTTTTTCCTGCAAATCCCAGAGGACAGAATATTTGGTTTTAACTTAAGATAATGAAAGTAATTTTCCTTTGAGAACTAGGTTTTCGGCCGAATTGTAAAGCCTGTCTGCAGGTGAGATTTAATTTAATCCTTTGAGTACTTAAGAAGCATTCCTGAGACAGTGGCCAAGAAAGTGACAAGATTAGCACTTTGTTTGTTGACAGTGTGTGGACAAGAAAAGACTTTTATCCTGAAGAGTTTAATGATTTTTTTTTAAGTGATCTTACTGACAAATCTTAATTACTAAAATATACATTATTTAAATAGTCAAAGATTAGATGATGCATTTAAATTTTAAAGTTAGTTGCAATTGAATTGTAGATGAGGAATTAAACAGCAACAAAGCAAGCATGAAAGGCAGGTACTATCTTGTCAACTAACTTATAAGTTTAGAATAGAGTTAGAGGGTAGAAAATGAATGTATGAGTATTAAAAGAAAATGTATTAACGAAAATCTGTGGAAGATCTGTGATATATTTCTCAGAATCAGTCATTTGCATGTGGTTTTCATGAGATTTTAAAGATTTTAAAAGATTTTTTTTTACTCGTCCTATTGCTTCCTTTTTAATTCCTCCTTGTTTTTTCTGAGTGTCTTGTGTTTCCAATAAGCAGTCCAATTTTTCTGATGTCAGACACAATTTGAATAAATAAAGAAGTCCATTAAAAATGAAAGGTATATGCATGGTTGAAACTTTATCCCAAAGCTATATAACATATATAGCTATGACTTTCCAATAAAATTAGTGCCATAAAAAATTCTTAATCATTTTCTGTTCAATGTGTGCAAATGTACTTTTGCCACACACAAGGATCCCCTTGTGTACACTCTGCTTTTTATTTTATCTGGGGAGTACAAAATGTCAAAAAACGAGAATATTTTACATACTAAATTTGATAGGTCTTCAGGTTTTTATGTGGGAAAACAAACAAAAATAAATCTTCTTTCTCACTATCACGATATCCAGCAGAAATGAGTTTACACTATATTAGGAGTTTGTTTCATTTTGGGGGCTCCAGACCTCTTGGCCGCTCTGCCGTCCTCTCAATATGTTTAGCCATGGTTAGCAAACCATGAAGATCTTGCCTACAGTAATCACTTATTAATATTTTGAAATCATAAAATATTTCTAGAAGCTCCTTTGGAATTTGCCTGCCATTCTATCATAGGACTTTTTCAGGATGTTCCGTTTTAGGACAGTTTGGGGATGTTTTAAATTTGCTGCCTATTCATTTTATGTCTAAAGGAAAAATTACACAAAATTCCTTACTACTTGGAAACATGCTGTCTTGGTTAGGGGTTTCGACCACATTTTAAAATTAGTTTTAAGAGAAAATAAATTGTATAAATGTTCTGAAATTCAGTTAAGCACCGAGCATTGGGAAGCCGCTACTTTTATTTTAGAGTACCTTATTCATTGAAGTCAGACTGCTGACGATAAAAGAGCATTCTAGACCTTTAAACATTGATTATGCACTTTGGGGAGCGGTCTTATTTTCTGCTTTCACCCGTCCATTTGAATTTGGGCTTTGGTAGAGCTTGCATAGTGCAGTATCTCAAATATTCCACAGGGTGTCATGATGTGGTTGATTGTTCTCAGGGACACTGTTTGGTAGGAGGTATTTGAGCCAAGCCTTATCCAGTGTTTTAAATGGCTGGTTCACTTTGTTTTCAGTTGAGGAATATTTACTGAGAACTTCCTATGTGCCAGCCCCACGATAGGAATGCAGATCTTA